>NW_018403417.1:60018-116470 GCF_002113885.1 Mizuhopecten yessoensis | reverse complement strand
CCGGTATACAGTACATAATGGAAGTGGCCGTGAGAGTGTCCCGGTATACAGTATATAATAGAAGTGGCCGTGAAAGTGTCCCGGTATACAGTATATAATGGAAGTGGCCGTGAGAGTGTCCCGGTATACAGTATATAATAGAAGTGGCCGTGAAAGTGTTCCGGTATACAGTACATAATGGAAGTGGCCGTGAGAGTGTCCCGGTATACAGTACATAATGGAAGTGGCCGTGAGAGTGTCCCGGTATACTATTAGTTACACGGATTTTTGGCAGGGTATACGGGATGGTATGGCCCTAAAGGGTTTCGTATTTCCTGAGGCCGATAGGCCGAAGGAAATACGAAATACGATACAATGTATCAATAGCATTTTGTAAACAGCGAAGCAGACCACGAATGCGAGTTGTCTCCCGATGCCCGGCCGCAAGATACAAAGACACGTGACCCGTATACCCCATGTAAAATCACGTGATTCCACCGTATTACTGCTGAGAATCACATGACATGACCGTATACCCCCTGAGATTTTCGTATACTCCCTGAGATTTACGAATGCGGTTTGGTACACTGTAGTTTTTAACCAATCAGATGCCTAGATTTTTCTCAAAGGGGTAATAAAGTATATAATGGAAGTGGCCGTAAAAGTGTCTCGGTATACAGTATATAATGGAAGTGGCTGTGAGACGTATTTATTACACAATGTATCAATAGCTTTTTGCTAATACAACTAGCATATATATGTATAGTAAGTAACCTTGCGTTTTACGGCTAAGTCTATTTGTCACTAATTTAGCTATGCTGATCGTAGAACACTCATAGGATAAAAATTATAAACCATTCATTAACCATATTATATTCTTGCTGATTTAAAAAAAAAAATGTTTCATATCACTTGTTTTGTCAGGGAAAATATCCATTTAAATGTTACCTTTCTCATGACAGACATATACATTTGTTTCTATTCTACAGAGATGGTATGCGGTCATTTTCCCTCATCTATACAGAATCCACCTGTGATTCAACTACAGCATGGATGTTTATGCTTGACTATGGCACATCGTCTACCTGTAGATTCGACACAGAGTCTAGAGTCGTCACCAAGCCGTATTTTCTGTATAGCAACACTGACTCTTACGGAAATCCACGTATGTATACTATGTATAATATTCTAATATAAATACAATTAAAATATAAAATAAAGTATAAAATAAAATATAAACTTTTTTATTTTTATTTTATAACTATTATTTCACCTTATTTTTATCAATCTGGTTAGCCCGGATGTTAGCCCGCGTGGGGTCTTATTGTGGTAGGAAACCGGAATGACCGGAGAAAACCCATGTGGTTGGGCAGGTGACCCCATACCGTTTCACGTTCGATCGCGGAATCGAACCCCGGCCGCCTTGGTGAAGGGCAAGTGCGCTATCCACTGCACCACCCAACCACGATAAAATACAATTCAGCTATGTACACTTGTGGGATAGCACAACGTAACACGATGTGCGGTGTGCGCACGATGTGTTCACGGTGTGTGAACGATGTACACGTGTGCACGATGTGCGAACGATAAAAAGATCATTGCTTGCGCACATTTGTCTGCACGATGGTCGAACGATGTGCGATAACAATCGTGGTTGGTGTAAATTGAGGAATGCCTTTACAATATATACGGTTTCGTGTTTAAACATATAAACCTGATTTTTACGTATGTTTCTATATTCTACCTACGTCTGTAAGCTTATCTTCATGTCTATGCATTCTTAAAAGAAATTGTGTTTTCGGTTTTTTTCAAACGACCTTATAATTAATTGGCACATGTGAAATTACAACACAGTCCCGTATACATGTACAGGTAAACATAGCAACTTTGCACATGTACCTGGACAGTAGTTTCATTATAACACATCAACACTTTAATGAATTCAATGGGGATTTTTAGCACATTTTTATAGAAATTGATTTGCTTAATGTCTATTTGAAAGAAATGACATTTGCAGTTGAGGGAAGAGGAAAATATTGGACTTGAGAAGTACAACATCAAAATAAGATTTTAAAGTTAGCCTGAATGAATACAAGTGAAATAATACATTTCGTTACCAGACAAAATATTTTGAAATGGTTGGATTTCCATGAAATTTGCATAGTGTACTTTCTTCCCTCACTCAATCCCATGCTCAACCTATTGTACCATTTGAATAAGACTAGTTTGGGTGATATTTTTGAGAGAAAAAAAATATTTTGTACGAGACATATTGAGATCCTGATACAATTATGAGGCTGATGCAATCTGATTGGCCGATGATTTCTGGATGACGTAATTAAAATTTCCTGGAACATAACTACTGCCTTATTCTTTCGAAGTTCGATGCAAATACGTTGTAATGAGACTGTCACCACATGAGTATTGATACAACGGCAAATATGTTGCATTTTCTTGATCATTCTTTAGTAGCAATAAATCGATATTCCACATTGATATTTTACTGTTGTACTACAAATATGGTCACATAACATAGATAATTAAATTACCTTCCCACAGCAGAAATGTAATGAAGTTGTTGTGCCAGATAGGTTGCACTTAATACCAATACATTGAGTATGAGTGACAATACTAAGAATTACTCCTGCTGTAATTTTGACCATATCGGAATCCATGATGGGGATATGCCTTCTTACCCGAATTATACGTTATAATGTTGATTGTTTTGTGTTTTGCACCATTGTTTATATGCCACACATATTGAATTCAATATTTCGTAAATTTCAGAAGTCAGCAATAATTGGGACAGCGTGAACTTCCCCTACGCAGATGTCATGGGGATATTTATCAAAGGTATGCTTTCATTAATGTGTTTTGTTTATTAGAATTATGGCATGTTTTAATAATTGACCGGATTGCTTTGGCGTCAATATGACATTTATGAAAAAGTTCCCGGAATTATGTTAAATGTGACGTTGATGCGTGTCCTACAATTTGACCAATCAGGGAGCATTACTTGATGTGAATACCGTACTAATGCATTTGTATTAAATGGAACGATAATAAGATATGAACCAATGGATATTTGAATGGCAAGGCCAGGCTTCGAATTATTTTGTGTTAAATTTGATTTACGCTTGAGAAACGTCAGCTTTGTATTTTGCTAACGCATATGCCAGATTTTACTTTCATTTTCACATTACTGTTGTCTTCTCTTGAATATATCTTAAAAATTGTCCGTCGTTGTTTACTATTGAAACCACTGTTTATCGTCAGTGTATATAGTAGTTGAACATGTTATGACTTCCACCCAAGAATCACATCAATATTAATTTATATTTGAAGGATGGTTCCCGGTCTTGAAAGTTGCCAAGGGAATGGACATCTCGCCTGCGACCGGAATATATGATCTCTGGACGAGTACTTACATATTAAACGAGTATAACGATACAAATGAAGCGTTTTCATTTGCCGCCGACACCATGACTTACAAATCGAGTATAGTGGATAATTGGTCAAGTTATTATTTCCGCGCGGTAAGTACTAGGAATTAAAATGGATTGCTTCAATACCCGTCGTACTCTTTCATAGACAATTAATATTTTTTATTTTAATTGGTTGATGTCAGACTCATAAACATATTTGGGCAGTGCAATTTGTTTTGCAAGGCATAAAGTTAAAGGCAGATGCGTGGAAAAGATACATTTCCCAAATTTACGTATTTGATATGTACATCACATCATAATGCGTTTCTTCATTGTCAATTGGAATTCATACAGCAGGAAACCCCTAATTATAGACGCTCAATATTTAACACCATATACATGTTTAAGTGTTTTGAATTTGAGCAATACAGGCCGCGGATCATTCCTTGAATGTGCGTTTATTATTAAATTTTCTTCTAGTTGAGATTATGTTTACTTCTGCATTAAGGTAGTACAGTTGATAAATGAACATGCTTGTTTTTGCCCAGACTTAACATTTAATAACTGCATTTGTTAACTCTCTATGTCCTAATTTCTGAAGTGTACTATGGTTATATTTCAGGTACGTTTGTCGTTCTACACGGCAGGGTCAGAGGCTGGGTTTGTTGTATTCGATGCGCATGGATCGGACAAGACATCTTGGTTTTCATGTGACAGGATACTCTACACATCGTGGACTGACCTAAATCGATACGCGACAAAAGACTACTGTAGTGTGTCAGGGTAAGGTGTACAGCACAAATACATTGGAAATGTTAGAAATATCGTGCAGATTACCATCTCCGTAAACTATTCCTAACACATTAATCGTGTATATTTTATATCTGAAATGCAAACATTACATTCCAGAAACACTTAATTAATTTGTCGCAATTATCAACAAGGATTTTCAGCATTACTTCATGACTGTAAATAGGTTCATGCACCCACATTTTAAAATGAACTCAAACGCACAGTGGTCAAAAAACAACAACAACATAATCAAGCAGTACAATTTATCACTAGTTGAATAACTCGAAAATTATTATCCTATATATTCGATTAAATATCGACTAACATAAATGGTTTGCATCGACAAGTCACGTTGAGCCTGTGTATTTTAATCGGGAATATAAATTTATCAAAGTATAAAACCGCATGGCCATGGCACACCTTACAAACTAATCGAAGTGAATTTTTAGGTGGATGCAACCTACTAGGCTGCAATTTTGAATAGTAACCTTCATTTTTTATCCTAAATTCATTACTAGAAAATGTATACAATACTTATGATAATCAACGCACGCCACCTTTAACAAAATAAATATTAATTTGGTTTTATTTATATTTTCAGAGACTCTGCAAATAGCCGATACTTTTTCCTCGAAAACTCGTTAGGAGCTTCCTGCGACGTTAGTAGGGGATGGTTTGGAGTGATGGAAGCATCATCTGGAAGTTGTACGTGGGAAACGAAAACAACACGACCTTATGCAATGTACAGCTCAGGAACCAAAATGGATACTAATGCAGGTAGGTTATATAGAAATTGATATTCCATATAAAACAGTATTTTGTACCGTACACAAACTGTAAACTTTTGTTTTGTGTATATTTCCCTTCAATGACAATTAAGTTATGTTTTCGTCGGAGACATTTTTTTTTTATAATTATAGTTCAACTATAAAAACACATGATTGCTTTTATTATTTTAGGCTTAAATTACCCATGTCTATATTTCAGCCATGAGTGTAGCAGACGTGTTTGCGATATCCGTATGTAAGTAACATGATAAAAAGCTTACCGTTAGTTTGTTAACCTGTACACAATCCGTTTGCTTAATGACAATCAAATGATGAAACTAAAAACCAAACAAAAACCTTTGGTTGCAAGTGCGATCAAATACATTCATCAAGTTTTTTATGCAATCTATCGGAGTTATTTTTGACCGAAAAGTTATTGAATATTCATAAATTATAGCACGCAAACAAAATACATGTATAAAGTTGAGCTTCGTTTATCCAGTTACATTTAGCGATCTAAAAAAGTGTAAATCAATCTAATACCAGTATTTTTTCTTTGTTAAGAAGAAGCATTGTCTCTTAAAAAACGGTTGGTACCGGATTAATGGCTGCTGGATCAACAAGTTCCACTTTGAATGTTTAAATGTGTCATTTATTTATTATTTATTTTTATTTTATTGTATTTTTTTTCTACTTGTTCACACGCATGCGCAGCACTGTTTTAATACAAGTGTGGTTTTCTTATAATTGCGAAAATAATCATGAAAAATCTGTAATATGTATAAACTATGTTAGTGTGATAAGCTACTTAAAAATTGTTGCTATTATGTTTTTTGATTGGCGCTGTCATATCTGTCACGTCACAAAAACAATATGATGTAATGTAAGGCAAAGTTGCCGTCATCATAGAGGCGACGTCTTATCTTCAAAGCTATAACTTTCATATCTGATTATGTTTCCTTGCAAAGCTATGGACAACATATGTGATATCGTCACCTGCGAAAACGGCGCAACCTGCCTTGATTGGGGCGTTACATACCGGTGTCTCTGCGAAGATGGCTTTTATGGGTGGCTCTGCCAGAATAGTAAGTGCACTTGTTTATGATGCTATAGTGTAGCATTTATCCCCTTTTCAAAAGTGAAAATATAAAAGCCGATAATTCATTATGAAAAATATTACACAATTTTACATTGTAATTATTACGAAAGCCTATTGAACTCATTTTAAGAGAATATTTTTTCGCGTATTAGCGCAAAACTAACCCGTAATAACGCGAAACCTGTGTGAATTAACGCAAAACGAACGCGTAATAACATGAAACGTTCACGTAATAACGAGAATCTTTCGCAAAATAACGCGTAACTAACGCGTAATAACGCTAAACTATCGCGATATATCGCAAAACTAGCGCGTAATAACGCGAAACTAACGTGTAATAACGTGAAACTTGTTATAAAAAGCGGTTTTACGTTTACATAGTATCAGTTGAACCATGGATGAAGAAGACCACGTGTACCAATGCTACTACTTAATTAAAACACAGTCCCCTGAGCCATAGATTGGACCTCTACAATAGCCATGGTCAGCACTAAATGACCTTTTTGTGTTACTTCACTTTACTATTTGGCATACAATGTCATGATGCCATAATGTTCTAGATTACGATCTGTTCAAATGGATTTCCTTGGGTCTTAATGCAAACCACGCCTAGGAACAAAGCATAATTTTGTGGTAACAATTAAATGTCTTATGGAGAAAATTTATATCAGTAAATGATGTGAAATGTAACCTACGTGGTGTACCAGGGGGTTAAGATGAATGTTTGTTCATATGAAGTCCATAAAGTTATAAATGGTGCCATTTGTGAATGTCAATGCAGGACACAAGTATTGTTATATTAAATTTTGTTTTCTAAAGAACCATATGAAACAGGAATTTTCGATACATGACTGACCTATGGATGTAGAATCAATGTTGTGAAAGTGAAGTTTTCTTGGGTAATAAATGGTTTCACGCCAAAAGGCGGTAGATAAAGGGGGGGGGGGGGGCATACAATGGATCACGCCATTTAAGTTTAGCAGAGTATAAATTCAGTGCTAAATTAATATAGTATCGATGACCACAGATGCAATAGTTTTGTCAACCTGGCAAAAAATATAGCCATTGTGAGCATGTAGGCCCCTGGATCTCCTATTAATAAAAACATAGATTTGTGTAGAAAAATATTGTTATTGATTTCATTATCACTAAATCTTGATTTGTTACATTTATTCATCATATAAAACAAGATCAAGATCAATCAACACACGAGGAGATAAAAACCAAAAAAGTACTTTGAAATAGTTTTTGTCACATTTTTTTTCAAATGTAGATCGACAGTTCTATCTAACAGAAATTGGTGCTACATTTAAAAGGTAGAAACGAATGAATACAACTGAAACAGTTACCTTTCTTGTGTATAAGTCTAATCATTATGCAGTTTTTGTGTGGTATCATGTTTCAAATACAGATAGAAGACTCGACACTATTTCGCTTTTGTAAGGCAGTACATAGATTTTTATTTCCAAAAGCTGGTACATGTACCGTTTTGTATTAACAACAGCTGAATTTAAATGTGGTCCAATTAATGTATGGCTATATTTCCATATTAAACTTTATAACCCGTTATTTATATTCGTTCAGTATCTAAAACAAATTAAACTAACGAAATGAAACCAAGAAGAAACAAAAAGAAGTGTAATTTCATATTTGATTTGAAGCCAATAATATGAACATATAATTAGATATAGCAATATCACCGCCCATTTTATTTTCGTTGAATATTCGATGAACTGAAAAGGTTAAGAAACCTTAAGTAGATAGGAAAGTTGTTTACCTATACTTAATGATGAAATCGGTAGATTGAGAGTGAAATATTTGTTGTTTACAGTTGACGGTAATTACACCACGTGGACGGACTGGGCTGACTGTAGTACAACATGTTACGCTGCAGGTACTCAATATAGGACGCGCACATGTACCAATCCAACTCCTCTAGGGATCGGGCAAGACTGCACCAGATACGGTGAACCGTCACAGACCATGAACTGTATCCCAACCCATCTTGATGTCTGTTCTGGTAAGAAATAATCATAATCATACCATGTATACATAACTTTGAATAACTGTATCCATTGTTGAAACGGTACGGTTAGTGAACAATCATGAAGGGCCCGCTATGAAAACATTGCTATATGCGATTAATTGATGGAACTATTCACGAGATTTAACGTGAAATTGTTTTTTTCCCGTTAAATTTTACAAACGTTGTACAATAATATCTGACCATTTCGCTGTGTACTTATGTATGCCGATTGATGTATGCCTATTACTTTTTGATATTCAATATTAAGTTTTGTGTCCATTATTATTATTCTCGGGGCCTATATGACTTAACATTTCACCAGTTCCTGTTCGTTAAGCAACTAACTAACTTACTTTGAAATGCACACGAAATTGTGGCATGTGTGACAAAATAATCAAATTTTATCACGTCTATATCTTATCTAGAATACAACACAGGAGACATGTCTCAAGAAACATCCTATATAATGGTTTGCCCGAGTGATTTCTACATACATGTGTATGCAGCATATTATGGAGACGGCACATTATGCTCTGACGCTAATGCTCTAGCTGACGTTAGGACAGTCTGCCATTTGCAGACAGATCAATGCAATGTGACATTTTCTGATACATTTTTCTCTGGCAATCCGTGTACTGCGTATCCTGGAGCGGTTGTCGCTGGAAGTGCTAAATTCTACTGTGCTAGTAAGTCATTCCTGGACAGAAGGAAGATATACGAGTTTCATATATAATATATACAATTCTTGTTTATAAATATCATCCTTTGAAATATAGTCATTATTTTTTCATATTTGGCATGAAATAAGCCAAAGAAATGTGTCGTATGATTGTTTCATTGTTATGGATATATCTAGGTCGAGTTTCATCGTTAATGATATATTCAAAAAAAAAGGAATTCGCAAATAAAAATCTAAATACATGAATTTTAGTTTAAAAGATAAGGCCTTGATTGAAATAATATTCATCAAGAATGATGCATTAAATATATGTGTATCTTTTTCAGAGAGCCGTGAACGTGATAATTTAAGAGGACGTAAGTATAGGAATTATTTTGAGAAAAGTCCGAAATTCTAATTATTTATATGGCATTTACATCTTCATTTCGTTTTAATTATTATATATATGTAAAACCTGTATCGTATTTGTTTAGCGTGGCGACTGGTATTCAAGGCACCCAGCGGTACAGCCCCGCCGGCTGGCTACGCGGACATCATGGCTTTGTATGATGCATCGGGCGCATACAATGAGTTCGAAACAGCAGCAATGACTGACTTCAGTGCAGGCGGAACCATCTATAAATCTATAATATTAGACAACTGGGGAGTCAACACAACTGTCAGCGCAGTACGTACACCACTCAATTCTTAATACAACTCAACTATATAAAACATCTTTTATCTCATACATGTTTAACTACTGTAAACTGAAATTATTTCTTCACAGTTGAAGTACCTGTTGATACTGTAAATATGATTCTAGTTGATCACCTGTCGATACTGTTAATATTACGTTATAAGTAATACCTTTCTTTCCTGGAAATTTGTTTATAGCTTATCTCCTATCGGTGTTGTAAATATTATTTTATAGATTAAAACTATCGGTGATGCTGTAACATGACTTTAACTCCTAACAATATTGTATATATTGTTTCATTATTTAGCACATGCCGGTATTGTATATATTGTTTCATAGTTTAACACCTTATTATGAATGAGGACAGCGTATGTATTTAACATACCAAACCGTGTCACTTTCAACAAACATTTCAACGCAATTCTGATTTAAACGTGTTCGGTATCTTTGAATGCTACCAGTCTGCGTTTCACTACTTTTTAATTTCAGGTAAAATTATCTGTATTTGATAACGGTCGGGAAGTACAGTATGCTGTCTTCAACGCTATAGGAAAAGATAAAACGAACTGGTTTGATTGTGACAACATCGTAGAATCTTCCTGGCACGATTTGCCTGATGGGAACAGGACCTGTACCAAAAGGTAAATAACACATATCTGAAATGAACATGACCTTTGTCGTCAGAATGTAAATTTAAATGTATACATATCATATGATGTTTACAGTCTACATTGATATTCACTAAATTAATAATGTTCTTGTAAACTGGAGTAACCACATCATAACCTCACCATAGAACGTGTCATTTTCCCATGAGGATCACATAATGAGTTTTTAAAATATAACTGTTGTCCGTAGAAAAAAGAGATGTACATANGTTTTTTTTTTTTTTTTTTTTTTTTTTTGTCAGGTAATGAATGAAACACTTCGTTGAGCTCGAGTATATTTATTATATGACCTTTGTCATCACGTGCGCAATCTGGGTTATCAACTCATAACCTTACCGAAATAAAATACAAGTTCATAACTAATTCATATGAAGCATATATGCAATTCAGTATTTCCTCTTAAAGAGAATCATATATCTACCAAAATAAATAGCTAGATATAATAAACACTATTAATTTATAATTGTAAATATAGCGTTTTGAGGTTACAATCGTATCACATTTAGAAATAATAGCATGTCATATCAAATGTGAATTGAGTTTGGTGTCGCACAAACCAAGTAATAATGCAAATACAAAATTGATTTTGTAGTACCGCCGACACGTGGAAAAGAAACTTTTACCTCCAGAGTGACTACCCTACCTGCACAAATGAGACAGGGTGGTTCCTCTTCAAAGACTATGGGGCGAGCTCCGGATGTGCAGAGTGGGACGTCACGACATCTCTACCAAAGATTTTCTATTCACAAACGCCTGAGCGCGTCGTATGGTCTTCCGGTAAGAATAACATAGCAAACACATTATTTTTTGTTTTTTTTTAATGTTCATAATTAGTTTTTGTGGTCTAGATGGCTTTTATATTTAAACAGAAGTTTAAAAATCTCACTGGTTTAATTTCCCGTTTCTATACGTATTATTAGTTATCGCACCTTTAGCGCTTGCTTACATATTATTGGTTTATATAACTATAACTGCAATGATACGTTCTTGGAAGAGTGAAAATCAATCTAATAAATGTTGCAGGTGATTATATAAAACGCAGGTTTTCATATTTATGCCTTCGGAAAGTAATAGTGCATTAGTCTGAATACGTTTAACATGTTCATAATTTAACCCAAATAAACTATCAATATATATGCATCAAATACAGAAATGATGGAATGAACTATACTTTTAATTAACTTTTGATATTGGTTTGTTTCAGGAAATATGGCAACTGCAGATGCAATGGCAATCTTTGTTATGGGTATGTATATATAAGTACGAGTGATAAAACACACGGTAAATATGTTTGTCGTTGGAATACATAACATAATATACATTATTTCCATAAAACGTCCTTCGAAGACGATATAAGTATGACGTAGGGGAATTCATCAACTTTATAATCATAAAGAACTAATATGAACAATCTCATATACCCTTATAGAAAAAAAACATATTAAAACATTTATTTATTCGACAGACTGGCACATGGTATTTAAGGGTGTTGAAAGTGTGACACCTGCAGCTGGCAGCATGGCCACCCTATGGACTGGAGCGGACACGGAAAACGACAACGACATAACTGCTACGACACTGACTAAGTCCCCGAACCTGGCTTACAAGTCTAGTCTACTGGAAAATTGGGCCGATCCATTCACCTTCATAGATATGGTAAAAAAAAAAAACTGCAGAGACAATGACATGTATACACATACGTTGTGTATCATATGCCTTTTTTATAATATCATGTACGTTACTGATTGGGTCGTTATCGAGATACAAAATAAAAAGCCAGACGAGGATTCGAATTATGATTTAAAGCAGTTTTCTTCTTATATTTAGACATGTGTATGCAACCGGTTATGTATGTTGATATACTGCACATTTGTGTGTTTAATATAAAATCCCTGAATAATATTTTGGTACCGCACAAAATGTAAATTGATGGAAATAAATACATATCCGATGATTCAGTAATTCTCTTTTTTTTTTGAACAGCGTGTCTTTTAACCCAGGCTTTGAAACAGGGAACTAGTTTAATAATATTTTAGCGGATAGCAGATTCTAAGGTTGTTTACTTAAAAAAAAAATGTACAAATGACCTCTTTAAACGAAATCTGAAGAAAAGTTCGAGACAGAAACATAAATGGATCTATTTTCCTGTACAGGTGAAGTATGCGTTCTTTACGGGAGGTGTTGAAAAATCGTATGTGGTCTTTGATGGAAGAAGCACTTCAAAGACATCCTGGTTCACGTCTTCGAAAATCCTGTTTTCGAGTTACAGTGATATCAAGACTGCCAGTATAGACCATTGCAGCATCACTAGGTCTGTATACAAGTTGTAGCAAATGCATAGATGCCCAGAAATATGTTGTTGGTTATAGAAGAAAACAATCAAAAAATGCCTTGTAATTGGATATTTGAAATGAATTAATTGTATACAACAGAATCCCCCTATGTAACGGAAATGCCACTTCTTCACGATTGAAATAATTCGACTGTTGTGTTACATAGGATATATACAGCTTTAAACCCGTTTCCAAATTTTTAAGTCAGACTTGCATAGATGATCATATAACACAGTCAGTAAACGCAAAGGTGGATATATATACAGGTAAAAGTTGGTAACAAACAAAACACCGTCTATTCGGCTACTCTATAGTTGTTATCCGTGCACAAAATAACGATAAAACCGACAAATGAATTTGACGACTTCCCTTTATTTAATACCTTGTCGTAGATGTGCTAAAGTTTAGGAATCCCTCCGTTCAATAATGTAAATATCGTTTTCAGCGATACAAGACGGAAATTCCTAATAACCCATGATGTGACAACCTCGTGTGCCTCCTATCAAATGTGGATGGCAACACTTGATGTTGGGGGCTCTACTTACTGTAATTTTGACAATTACATCGTTCTTGGTGCTTCAAGACCCAATTTTCTGTACAGTTCCTCTGACCAGTACGCTTACCCACTCTCAAGTAAGTTAATATTGGGACATCTGCAAGTGTTAGTTGCGTTGTTCATATTGTATGTATATTTTTTTCTCCCGATTTGATACCGATACGAAAATATCATTTTATTCAAATATTATAAACTTATCATTTTTTTCAGTGATTCAAATTTCAATCGGTCATGTAATTTTATGAATTAAAATCGAGACTGTAATAATTGGTCAATGTCATTTCCTATAGGCGGGACCTGGGATAGTGCAAGTGTACCAAGAGCAGACGTCATGGGCGTATTTATTATAGGTATGTATCAACCGTTCGCTAAAGTAAGCACATATCTAAAATAATGGTTTTCTGTCTATAGGTTTTCTGGATTTAATCATTACGTTAACATGTATTGATATACTCCAGACTTACGTACATGCGGTCAATGTCATATGATATATTGAATCTAGTTCGGAATCATTGTTTCACATAACAAATTATCTGTACTAAGAAGGTACCTTTTGTTTTATATAGTCATTGTCATTTTTCTTCAGTCATCCCGACCTGAAAACAGTTAAGTCATGTTTTTTGCCTGAGGTACTAAGTAATGATTGTACAATCTGTCACGTCAAGATTTGACAAACATGGTTCATGATTTAAATATGACTTTGAAAACCAACTAAATACTTAATTGATCTTGCGAACAATACATTCTCCTATTAAGATAACTATTTCTACAAATAACAAAAACTGTTTTCCTGTCATTAACAGATTTTACGAAATGTGTTTTTTTATTGTACAAATGGGTAGAGTTACAAGATGGTTTCCTTTACGTTGGTTTTCACTAGAATTCATATATTGCTATACAGTTGATTGACATTGTATGCAACGAGACCATGGTTGCATTGAATCGTGATTAAATATGATAACATGTCCTTTCTAATTGAAGGTTGGTACCCTCTAATGAAAGTCGCCAAAGGGGTTGATTTATCGCCGGCTACCGGAGTTTACGATCTGTGGACAGGCACATACACACTGAATGAATACAACGACACAGATACTGCTTTCTCATTCGCAGCATCAACAATGCCTTTTAAGTCAAGTGTGGTGGATAATTGGTCCAGTTACTACTTCAAGGCGGTAAGCCCGTTTTTCAAAGTACTTTATAGTGTTCAAGCGCAGTAAATTACAGTAACCGGCTTAACCTACATTCAACGTGTACAAGCATTATGTGAATACTTCTTTAATAATTGAGCCAATTTATCGGTTAATATATCCACTCAAGATCAGTCAAAGGGAAGTATTTACAGAGTTATGGTCTTGTAACCAACGGTTATCAGAAGCGTGTTAACGTTTTTTGAAAGACTTGTATTATATTGTTCCTGTTCTTTCGAATTGTTGACGATTTCAAGTAAGCTGATGACTTTATAGTTCTACTTAAAATGGTAAACTCATTTACAATCAATTGGTATATTTCACTTCTTGCATAGGTACGTGTGTCTTTCTATGTGACTGGAGAGGAGAAAGCCTTCGTTGTATTTGATGCTCATGGCACTGACAAGAACAGCTGGTTCAACTGTGAGAAAATTCTTTATACATCATGGCCAGATGTTAATCGATACGCCAATAGAGATTACTGCAGCATTGTCGGGTAGGTATATGTGCGATGTACGGCGAATTCGTAGTCTAATTATCGTATGATTGACATGCTGTTGTGTTTATTTCATTTCTTTATTATTTGTTTTTGCAATTGGGAGTTTATTCATAACAGATTGAAATTAAAGGCTTCACGATATTTGAACAAAATACCGCAAACTCAAAAAAAAGGGATTTTATATCTCACTTAATGAGCTGGTGTGAATCCGTCTCCTCTAGAAATAAGGGGTTAACGCTTTAGCACCATATCATTTATATATCATTGATATACAGGCTACGCTTCACCTTCCTTGATTAGGTAAGGAATATTAAGTCGCAAAAAGTGATGTCAATATTCCCCTGTTTTGGCAAAATTTTGCCAATATCTATTTTTGCATTTTTCATGTGTCACCGACTTGAAAAAAAATAAATATTTTGTTTCTTTCACTTAAATCAAGTGACATGATTTAGCCGATATATTATGTACGCATGTGGAATTTATGCACATTTTGTTTGATAATGTAAAGGCACATATAGTTAAATCAACTTTCAATTTATTTAAAAAACATATTTGCTTCTGCGTGTTTATACACAATGTCGGAGTAAATATTTGTTGTGCTGTTAACCTACCCAATCCAGTCATTTATAATGTGGACGATGGTAAGTTAGTTTTTTTTAAAGTTGATGTTCCGAAATCCTTTGTAAAATGTCTTCTGTAGTTCAGATATATTTCATTGTGCATCAGTGTGATATTTTGATACATCACTCAGAAATATTCTTACAGGGACAGTGCCAAAAATAGGCGAATGTTCATGGCGTCCTCGTATGGAGATACATGTTCGACAGACAGCGGCTGGTTCGGAGTAGTTGAAGACAGCACAACCACCTGTTCATGGGAACAAAAAACCTCCAGACCATTTGCCATATACAGTGACACAACGTCCCTTGAAAACTTTGATGGTAAAATATTCCAACGAATCTTCAATAAATAACTGACATGTACTTGTTGAGCTAAATCATCAAAAAATGTTTTCTCACGGAAACGTTCGCTTTAAACATTTAATTCTGCAAGTGTAGCTATAATTAATTTGGAGCAAAATATTTTGGATAAAAATACAAACAAAACAAAACAAAATCCATTTAATTGTAACAACCAATAAAAAAAATCATAAAAATAAAACAGATATACTTAAATAATCTTACATGACAATGAGAAGGGAAATTTTCATAGTAGTCATGTTTGATTTGAAATCATCATTGTAAAAGTAAATACGATTGGGGATTTTTTATTCGTAAACAGTCGCAATAATAATCACTCGGTGCACAAGTGACTGTCTCATAGTCTATGCTGATAAATCCGGGAACTATTTCATCGGAATAAATTTGTCATGTGTATTAATAGTGAAACAAAACAACGAAAAAAAGCGGAAATCACAACTTATTAGCATTTTGTCCTAAATGTGTCCTATCTTTTATACAAATCATTTATAAGTTTCTTTTATTTTACAGATATGGCCGTAGCAGATGTGTTTGCAATATCTATGTGTAAGTGTATTCGCTAGTTATTAAACATTTTTTTACATAACGAGTAAGCATTTTTACTCATTTTGTAAAATATTTGTATAGCTAAATATGTAAAATATATAAAATGATTCCACAATCATAGGTTCTTTTACACGCGTTTAACCATACGTTACACTATTTTTCAGTATATACCCATGAAAGTGGAATATAATAATTCTAATACAATATACAACACAGTTTGTAATCATGACGATATACAGTTAGTTGACTGTTTACATCTGTCATATAAAATAATCTCTAACAATGG
This sequence comes from Mizuhopecten yessoensis, assembly GCF_002113885.1. Lineage (NCBI taxonomy): Eukaryota > Metazoa > Mollusca > Bivalvia > Pectinida > Pectinidae > Mizuhopecten > Mizuhopecten yessoensis. The sequence continues at coordinate 99,972 of NW_018403417.1, read as the reverse complement.
GATATTTTCAATTGTTTTTGTTTCACAGCTAAGGACTCGATTTGCGACATAGTGGAATGTGAAAATGGCGGCACGTGTTATGATTGGGGAGCTCGATACCGCTGTTTCTGTGACGGATATTTTTACGGCTGGTTGTGTCAAAACTGTGAGTAGTATGCGGATTGAAAATAATGCAGTTTGTGTGTTTTGGCTTTATTCTTAAAATGAGTATGAAACATTATGGATAAGGAAAATATTGACATAAATACAAATATGTATTTCATTACACCGTTTGACCTCTTGAAGAAAGTATACAAATTATAAGTAGTCTATCAAAAATAAAATTATACAAAATGACACTTGTATAATACTAATATGGAGTTGTGGCGTTTTAAGAAATTATATATATATACCCCCGAGAATATAAAAAGGATATTATCACTGTCGAGACGATGTCATACTTCTGACTTATCACATATTTGTTTAGTGTGTTGAGTTGTCCGAAGTCCATTGACCTCTTTTTCCGGACAAGTTACCTGCATTGTTAAACAATAGATAATGGTTTGTGGACAACTTATCATTATTGAATATAGTGGACGGGAACTGGACAACTTGGACTGACTGGAGTGCGTGTAGTACGTCATGCTACGCAATAGGGACCCAGTACAGATACCGTAACTGTACTGAACCAGCACCAGTTGGACACGGTCTGGACTGCGGTTATCCTGACCTCGAGGTTCAGACCTGTGTACCAGATCACGACGTCTGTCCCGGTAGGTACAAAAGCAATATAGGCATTCACGTAGAGAAACACATACATATATTATATTTATATGTTTATCAGTACTGTAAATATAGATTGCCTATGGAAAATACACGTATCCCTCATGAAACTTTCATGTGGGATAGCTACATCTCATACAAATGCCCCCGATGAACCCAAGTTAGGAAACTACATTTTTGTTCTAAATCCTGACTGGGAAGTGAATGACAACTCTGAGGTTCTACATCAGCGGCAGTTCAAAAGGCCACAATTAGAATAATATAATTTGCAATTAGCTATTTGCTTAATTTGAAAACAATAATAATCATCAATTGCACAGAGTTGATTTATATGATATATTTCTTTTAAATATAACATCAAACTATCCATTGTGTAGAATTTCGAAACAAACACTTGAAAACGGTTGTAAACGCTAGAAATAAAATTGGGAGCCATATGGTTAAATCTTAAGTACAATAAAGACAGTACCTCATTGACTGCAGATAAAGATGAAATCCAATCTCAATATACAATCTTGGTATTGAGACGACCTTTATGATCAACCTTTTTTGTCTGTTTTTTCCTCAAGAATACAACACGGGTAATCTCTTTGAAAGCAAGAACTACACCATGATTTGTCCTGTTGGTTTCTATATCTATGTTGATGATGCATATTACGGCGACGGTACGAACTGTGCCACAACCGATGCTATAAATAGACTGAGAGGATACTGTCACGAACAGACAGACAGTTGTCAGTTTTTCTTCACGGACTCTTACTTTGGCGGGGATCCTTGCGCATCTTATCCGAGTGCAGTCAAATACGGATACGCCAAGCTAAACTGTATCAGTGAGTTACATATATATTGTTTATTGACTAACCTTCAGTAAGTTTTATTTCATGTCAATAACTGCAATAATTAATTCAATTCAGAGGCCACCCTACTATTATTGTAGACGATTTTTTAATAAAAGAGTTCAGTAACAGCATTCTATATTATATCTGCATTACTGAGTATTAACATTTGTCTTTTAACGCATGTGGTTCATTGTATCCTAACGGCGACTGTATCTATGACTATCGTTTAATAAAACAGAATTTGCGAAAAAAAAAAAATGTTTAAGAATCACAACATTAATATTAATTTTGTTTATCAAGTTTCATTGCTGTTAGTTGTCATTCATCGATATAAAAATAAAAGCAGAAATATGCTTATTAGATTCAATTGAGATATGTTTCTAGTTTATTTCATTTCTGTGACATAAAGTATGTTTGATGAAAGTGTTCACCCTAACATGTTCAATGCGTGCTTTGTAACTTTTCAGAACGTGATATACTGGATTCCTATCGCGGACGTATGTATATCTTTTCACATCATTACATGAATATAGATAAATAGTACTAATAATAAACAAATCAGTCGTTGAAATTGACGAGGATTTTATAGGAAACAATAAAAGTTGTTAGAATACTTGTTAATAATTCTTACGTATATATATTCTGATGCAATAACTTATATAACTATCATATTTTCATTAATGAATCACGAGGGCTCAATCATTCCTTTTGCTCGATAATCGTGCTACTGTACCTTTTCAACCAAAATTTCATCATAACAGATCATCTTGTTTATCGTTATTATGTGATGAAAATAGCATGTACGCAAGATTGTCGCGTTTGACTATTTCTATTGTTTCTGTTTCAGCTTGGCGGCTTGTATTTAAAGCACCAGCAGGCAAACAAGAAAGTGGATATACGGACGTAAAGGCGTATTATGACGCAACAGCTAGCTCTACAGAGTCAGATGCGGATGTTACAGATAAGAGAGACTTTAGTACATCAGCTGGTGTCTTCAAATCTAAACACTTAGACGAATGGGGCACATCAGTAACAGCACAAGCGGTATATATGTTATTTATTATACATGATCACCTCATTATATAGCGACTAATAGCAAAGCCTTTATACCAAACTTAACAAGCACAGTTAAAGAAAAGGTATCGATAAATGCAAAATATATTTAAAGACATTTACAGTATTTGCAACGACCTTGAGGGAAGGTTCGTCATTAATTAATACATATATAGGGCATGTCATGTCTGAAGGTCTCTAGAGGACAATACAGATAGACAAACATACAGACTCAAAGGTCAATATCAACCATATTAAAGAAACAATAAAACAAAATATATGTTGTTAAAGTTAAGTCGTCATGTTGTCAAAAATATTTGATAATGATTTGAGTATTATGGCCATTTAAATGGACAGTACAATATATGTACTTGGTATCGAGTTAGCTTCACTTTCCTAATGATATGTATTATGTATCTTACACAGGTTCGGCTGTCAGTTTGGAAGAATGGTAAGGAGGTCCACTATGTCGTGTTTGACGCCTTCGGAAAGACTAAATCTGATTGGTTGGACTGCAGTAAAATCTTGTACTCCAGCTGGCATGATCTTGATGCTACACAAAATGTCACATGCCAAATAAGGTAAAATCAATAATTTACCTAACTAAGCAATAAAGAGCGCATGCATGTATATTAGTAAACCAAATTATAAGCCGAATGAGTAGCTAATTGTTTGCCGATTAATGAGTTTATCAAGCAATCGATTTGTATTATGACATCATTGGTAGAAGTATATATCTTAAGGACGTCATGCATTGATGACGCTCACCATAATACATAAAAAAAGGATACACATACGTCATTATAAAATCATGTTAAAAAAATGTAAAGGACTCAAACTATTTCAAATTTCTTAGAGAAACGATGACAATAACTGAGTATTCATTATGCTATTTAGCATGAAATTCTAATACTTCGTGCTGATATATCAAATATCTATCTGATTTCATATGGAATTTAAAAAAAGCAAGATCAAAATGTTTGCTTATTTTTACTTTTTAATATAAAACTGAGTTTAGAGTTAAATCGGGTTACTTGTCCGTCGGTGCGTTGTAATAGGACCTGTTATGTTTGGCATGACTAAACTTTGTCACTAATTGAATCGACAGATCGTCAGTGATTTGTTTTCTATTCCCCGCGCAAAGCATATTTGCATCGCTGTTTTTCCCCCAATTAGATGTTCATATCTATTGTATCATTGAGTTTTAGATTGTGGAACGATGTTCTAAATTCTGCACATATTACATTAAATGCCAATATACATCAGAAATTCATTACATTAATTATTTGTATATGCATAATGTGTTTGATGTGTCATGTTGTTATATAAATCGCGTATATTGTTGCCATATTTCAAAAATGATATGTATTGTACAATTTGTACAATTAATATTTTCAGCAAACATGTCACAGAATAATTAACTGTAAATATTTTTTTCAGAGAAGACAATATTAAAAAGAGAACGTTTTACCTGAGTCGAGGGGGATACACCAGCTGTACAGACGAAAGCGGTTGGCTGATGTATAAAGACCTAGGTGCAAGCAGTGGCTGTTCTGAGTGGGATCCTACATCAGGTCTGCCGGCCATCAAATACTCTACAGCAACAGAACATGTCACGTGGGCTACAGGTAATACCAATAATGTATACCAGGAAACTGTCGCCGGGCCTAATATTCGCCCTTCAATGTTGAACTTTATATTTGCCCTTCGATGTTGAACTCTATATTTGCCCTTCGATGTTGAACTCTATATTTGCCCAGTGTAAATTTAGCACTTCACCTGTCATTACTATGTTGTGTTTGTTGCACACTTGTATCCACTGCCATATGTAAATGTAGCTGATATTCGGGTTTTTTCATTATTGTTTTTTCCATTCATAAGAATAAATCTTAAGTCTAGGCTAGTGTTCCTTTCTATTAAATTATTTATAACACGTGACGATACATTGACTGTGGTTTAGCGTATGTGTATAATATTTGTATCCCTACCAAACTTAATATTTTGAAATGAAGTTTCAATATAAAAATCCTATCATACTAATTGGCACTGTTAGCTACTTAAAGTATCTCTCCTTATATAACTGCCCCGTCCTCAAATGACTATAGCTGATGAAAGGACGTTAAACAATACTAAACCAAACCAATTACATTATAGCTAGACGACGTAAGAATAACTTGTTGGGCTATATATAAGGTTAACGATTGTACCAAGGAACACCTAGTGTTAAATATCGAGACAGTGAAAGTATTTATCATTCATTTTACATGTTATTTTGATATTCTAAACCAACTTATTTCTTATTTTGCAAGCACTAAATGTTGATTTTCTTATATGTTTCAGGGCCGACTGGAGATGCTGACGCCTTAGCCATTTACATTATGGGTACGAAACATATTCAATTTACCATAGTTAAACATGCGTATGAAACAGTGACGTAAGCGAAAGTTGGAATTGATTTAATTTAAAGCGCTTATTCCAGAAAGCAATAAAATGATAGTAATTTCGAAAACATATTTAGTGCAACACCGATCAGATTTTGTTCACTTTCGGGGTTTTTTATTTCGTTTTTAAGAATTTATCGCCAATATGGCTCTTTAAATGTTACTTCTATGCCGATTTGTTCGTACGTATGCTGTATTGTATTAATTAATAAGAAGCAAAATTAGTAAAATTTCAACAATGTTATATTTATGTTCAATGTTACATTAGATCCTTAACAAGCTGTCTTTGAGTATCAGTAGTATTCCTTATATTCAAGTTCATGTAAAATTTATGAGGTCGTATTTTGCTACTGTATTACGGATCGATTGGACTGCCTCATGATCTTAATAAAGGCAGCACGTATTAAAAAATGGGTTCAACATCTGTTTAATATAGAACAAACATGAGCTGTTTATTTCATAAAGGACATCACCTTCTTTATTATTATTTCAGATTGGTTCATGGCGTTCAAGGGCGTGCAGGGAGTAACAGCTTCAACCGGAAGTCTGAAGTCCCTGTGGGAGTCCGAAGAAACCGAAAATTACCTCGACACTACCGCTAAAACTGTGTCAACAGCACCAGGTCTCACCTTCAAATCATCACTTCTGGAACTATGGCTGGAATCCTTCACTTTTATTGAAATGGTATACTTCAAGTTACTTAAAATTTCATCAACACTTTCCCAATAAGCCTGGCCCGTTCTTAAAAATTACCTTAGCTGTTGAAAGGGCGTAAAGCATTAACAAACCAAACCAAACCGAACCCATATTTACAGACATGTATATATATATATCATTATTTTTGAAACACGATTTTTGTTCTAGCGATATGTGAGAAGTAGACGGATTATGGGGTGTTATGGAACAACCGTGAATATGTTGACGTTTTATCAGCTATATCGTCTTTTTTTAGTAAAATTGTCTGTTTATATTCGATTATTATTGGCTGCGTCACATTGTTATACATATTCATTATGAAAAAAATATTTTCTAAGAAAGTGCACAATACCTGTGAAGCTTAGATACCTTGGTAATATATATATATGTGTACATATGTATGTTAATTTGAGGATAATAAAGGGGAAGTAAGTTACTTTATACTGTGTCAAATATGCTATATGTTCACAGGTGAAATACGGCTTTTATTCTGGAGGAGCCGAGGTCGCATTTGTCATTTTTGATGGTCGTGGTACGACGAAGGATTCTTGGTTCAACTGTGCTAACATCCTTTTCTCCAGTTATGATGATATCGTCTCACAGTCAAAGTCACATTGCAGTATACAAGGGTATGAATTATAATTAACCAGTAACTTATATCGATTGATAGCTTGCTGGTCCGAGAGAGATATTTTCTTATATGGGTTGGGTTACCATTTGGAGTAAAAACTCTCTTTTATATAAATTGAATAATATATGTTAAGCATTTAGAAACAGATCTGTCAATCATGCCACATAAAAATATCTTTAACTTCAGCTTTTGTCATGTGTAATCTAATTATACCTAAAAACGAATATAAAATATTTTTGAACATATTGATTTAAATATGTCCCTAGTGTCATATTTTATTATCTTAAACTTAAAAATAACATGCTTTGTATGATATACTGGAGTGACCAAAAGCCTCAGCGTTGGCTGTCTACTTCACTCACTTAATAACATTACTTAACATTAAGTTAATTAAATTAGGACGATATATCGTAGTTCTTATGTTCGCATCTGTAAAGACAAATCCTGTACATAATTCGCAAACCAACAACCGTTTTTAATTTCTTTCAAATGTTATAAAATCTAGAATTACAAACCATAGATTATATCTTATCAATATTAATCGATTCCTTTTAATTTTCAGGGATGACATAAGGAATTTTGCAATCCTGAAGCAAGGCGGAACAAGTTGTGCTAACGTACAAGGTTGGATGATGTTGTCCGAAAACTCAACTGAACCCTGCGTATTTGATCGCGCATCGAATGTGGAGGCCAATCCGTTTTTCCTGTACAGCAGCAGTAGCATATACAATACCCCGCAGAATGGTACGGAATACGAAAATGTGATGATTTAAGTTTAAGATAATTATAAATTGAGCCTGTATGCCTTCCTCCCCCTCTTTTGTCAGTTGTTTTGTGCTTTCACTTAAAGTTTCCACGATAACCAAGTCAAATATTTCTTTAAATTAGCCAACAATGAACATTCATTCTACTTAACATATGTTTGTCAAAGAGTGTCAATAGGTAACAGTAATACATATTTAGGGAAACAGTATGTTTTTTTGCACTCCGGGGCTGCTAAGGAAAACAATACGCTTAACAATTTTTTGAAAACATTCAGTTTAACGTTTGGAATTTTCTTTGATTTCGGCTAAAAAGTCACAAATTACTTATATTCCTATACAGATCCATGTTATTCATTATCTTTTTAAAAATGAATTTATCTTTCAAAATATTAACTTATGGTCCATAGTGGTACGTGATCTGATTTTAGACCTAAGTGATACATTAATTTCGTTTTAGAATACAAATGCATTTTCCTGACTTTACGCAATCTATCCTGAAATAGCGTCGTCAGCAGCTAAATTAATTATGTTTTAAAATCAGAATCAGCTATATAAAAGATACTGTTTTCTATTACTGGATTATTATCATGATTACACTAATGTGATTATTGTATTTAATTGGTTTGTTTCAGCTTTTACCTATTACTCCGCAGGAATGCCAGCTGCCGACACAATGGGGGTGTTCGTAAAAGGTACTTACATTGTAATTTGCTATTGCAGGTGATATAAAATGAAGTAAATTGCATCATTTTTCATCACTGTTCAAAGCCTTCAAAGAACAAAAAATAATTATTTTTTTTTCAAAGGAATAATGGAGTTATCGCTCTTACAACATGTATTATATATTGTCTTGCCATGGCGTTGATTTGAACGGAAATTTCAACTTAATTATGAATAGAATTCCTTAATTAATGATAAACTCATATAGTTATCCAAACATGTTTAATTATCTTACAAAAATAACAATTTGAATATGTTATCTATTCTTTACATACTGCATACGAATAAAAAAGTTGAGTTTCCTCATCTCGAACTCCAAGTCGGTTGCTAAATAATTTTATTTCTTATTATTTTTAACTTATCGTCTCAATTATCCCGCTTTCACGTATTTATAAATATCGGCTATTGTTTTTATTTAGATGAATTTCTTATAAATCGGTCATCATTTGTCAACCATAAAGAAATCTTTTTACCCAATAAATTATCATCCTATCGCCTCGAAAACCCTCGATCAGTCAATACCCATGCACAATTTAATAACATATGCGGCTGTTTTAAGAATATGGGGAATGTATTATAACTTTGTGAAAATGTGGTTTTAATTTGTTTAAAAACCAGCGATGTATGTGAATATTCAGATTAAATATGTTTAAAGCCAGCAATGTCTTCAACACAGGTTCTTTTAAAAAATATATATATTTTTTTTAGGTTGGTTCCCGGCATTCCACATTGCACATGCCGGCGCTTTATACTCGGCCAGTAGTATTTATGATTTGTTTACGGGGACTTACATAGTCAATGAATACAATGAAACAGCATTCTCCCTCGACACCTACGCTATGACTTTTAAGTCCAGCGCAATAGACGGATGGGATTCTCTTTATATACAGGCGGTGAGTTAGTCCCTCAGAAGTTACGCATCACAGAATTTACTATACAAAGTAATCTTAAACATAATGCTATTCTTTTCAAAAGGTTTCGTTCGATAACGTACATATTTCGGAAAAAAATGCATAGTATTAAGTCGAAAGTCTTTAAATGTTATCATTTTAGATAAATACAGTAAGACCAGCTTGGAAAAAAACTTTTGTTAATAGACCACCTGTTTTAAAAGACCATTTTTGAATACTCCAACTACAGTGTTTTTTTCATGTTAATTGAAATTGCTTTGAAAGCCCACCTACAATGAAAGACCATATTATGCATTCCCTAAGGTAGTTCTTAAATACAGTTTTTTTTATGTGTATGTGTTTAAGGTATGTCATAATATTTAGAAAACAATAACAATATTATTCAGCTTGAATATTATGGAAAAGCGGACCCCGAAATTTCTGATTCTAATCTCTTTTCCCTGATGGTTATTGTTTTCCTTGATCTGTCGACTTTGTTTTTACTTATATCGTTTGCATATGTAAATTACAGTTTGTATAAGATGAAAGTAACACATACAATGTATGCATGTGATTTGGTTTTAGTTACAGTTTGTCAAAAACTAAGGAAACTAAATCAATTTATCTTTGTCGTTTGTCATTTTGACAGAACATCATTTTTTTCAGATAAACTTAAATTCCCAATAACAGAAAGCTCCGAAAAATTCTTTCAATTATTTGGCTATTACATGTAGGTGTCTATGAGAAGTTGTAGTCTACCAGCAGCGACACCGTCAACCCATTGTTGCATCCTGCAGTCATATACAGGTGTAAAACGTCAACATGTGCATTTCATGTGTTCATCGTGATCATCGTATTAGTATATCAACTATGTATTTTCATACTACACGGTTTCAGTTTTGCAATATAAAACTTTGATTTTAATAAATAAAGAGGATAAAGGAAACATCGACTTTTGAAATTGGATAGAAATGAGCGGGTGGTAGAGCGCCAGGCATATTGAACCCGGAGAATACCCTGATATTTATTCAAGAAAAATTAATACTTACTTTAGTGCGTCTGACATGCATTATATTCCTAATTACAGGTACGAGTTTCATTTTTCAAAAACAACGTAGAAGTCGCCTATGTTGTATTCGATGGACATGCCACAACAAAGACAAACTGGTTTGATTGTGATAGAATTTTATATTCATCATACAGAGATCTAACGCGAGAAACGCCAACAGATTTCTGCAGCATCGCTGGGTAAGTTCAATAACTATATAGTATTATTATGAAATTCTATTATATATTGAATTTGCCATGTACAAAATCAGCTTGTTACATTGTATGTAGCTCACATAGGAGTTAACAGACTTTGACCAACAATGTCTTACCGAACAAAAGTATACGAAAGTGTTTTGGTTTCCAGGCAAAACAGCAAACAGATATTGTCACTAATCTTATTTTTCATAAATCTCCTTAGAAAGATAACTTATCTTTTGCACTCTCTCCATTTGTTCTTATTGTGATGCTGTATCATCTGGTCCTTGATTTGACATATCTCTTTTTTTCAGATTTTGTTCCCGTGGCATTTGTATTTATCCCCGTTCTTGTTGTGTGTATACTTTCCGTTTCTGTTCCTTTTGTGTTGGGATATCCTCTCTTCCTGTCGTGATGGTAAATCCTCTGTTCCTATTATGATGGTATGTCCTCTGTTCCTATTATGATGGTATATCATTTGTTCCTTTTGTAATGTTATATCCTCCGTTCCATTTGTGTTGGTATATTCTTTTCCTTTATTGTGTTGGTATATCCTCTCCTCCTTTTTTGTTGGTAAATCCTCTCTTCCTGTCATGATGGTATATCCTCTGTTCCTTTTGTGATGTTATATTCTCTATTCCTATCATGATGGTTTATCTTCTGTTCCTTTTGTGATGGTATATCCTTTTCCCCTATTGTGTTAGTATATCTCTCCTCCTATCATGATGGTTTATCCTCTGTTCCTTTTGTGATGGTATATCCTTTTCCCCATTTGTGTTAGTATATCCTCTCTTCATGTCATGATGGTATATCCTTTGTTCCTTTTGTGATGTTATATCTTCTCATCCTATCATGATGGCATATCCTCTGTTCCTTTTGTGATGTTATATCCTCTATTCCTATCATGATGGTTTATCCTCTGTTCCTTTTGTGATGGTATATCCTTTTCCCCTATTGTGTTAGTATATCTCTCTTCATGTCATGATGGTATATCTTCTGTTCCTTTTGTGTTGGTATATTTCCTCTTCCTTTTGTGTTGGTATATCCTTTTCCTCTATTGTGTTGGTATATACTCTCCTCCTTTTGTGTTTGTATATTCCATCCTTCTTTTGTGTTAGTTTTGTATCGTTTCCTTTGTTTAAGTTTATTCGTTGTTACACTGCTTTCGATTTGTGCACTGTTACTATTATTTGACTGAAATTGTCGATGTTCTTTTGCTGTTCTATATATTGTTAACACTGACTATATTATATAGTGTCCTGCGTATTGGCACAACAGGGTGCGTTTTAATAGTATTTACATTACGAATAACTATAATATTCAAATAACGGTGACTTATCGTTTTTACTACAGTGACACAAATAGACGGTTTTTCCTTGAGGCATCTTATGGTCTCGACTGTGATGCTAATAGTGGATGGTTCGGTGTAGTGGAAGGGGCAGGAACCTGTGGATGGGAGACACTAGCCACGCCCCCATTTTTCCTGTATAGCGATGCTAATACAGTAGAGGAGAATTCGGGTATATTTCTACTATATTTCAAAAATATGATATTATCTTTAGTAAAAGTTGCATACACGCTTAAATATTATCTTAGAATCAATAAAAATATACATCAACTTTTATATTCCGATGACATAGTGTTTTTTCTTTAACACTTGTTTTCCGTGTAAAGTACTTATACATGGACATGAAGTTCATTTGTCATAAACTATTATTGGTTTTTCCTTTTTTTCAGCAATGGAAGTCGCGGATTCTTTTGTCATATCATTAGGTTAGTATATTTATTTTATTTCAATCACTTTTCATTTACATCATTTTGTGCATAAACATTTCGGTATTATATCATAGGTGTTAACTCTGTAATTTTGTATCATCATAATAGTCAATGCTGATACATTTTATGCCATAAATGAGCAGCATTTGTAAAACATATACTGCACGTACCATTAATCTTAGTTTTACCTATTAAGAGCATAATCAGCACCCATCCAACTTTTGAGTGATAATAGTTACAATTACAATATAGTTAGTTAAACCCCTGCATATGAAAGATACACGTGCCAAAAATAGAACATCCAAGTGGGTTTTCTCTATCCCACATAGGTGTTCCTGCTGACGCCCCTTAATGGAACAATATTATCTTTCTAAATCGCGACAAGGATTAGTTCAGAATGTTAAGTACCATAACGGTTAACGTTCTGAAAAGTGGCGTTATTACAATACATTGACGTCACGTCAACAATGAATCAACGTCACGTCAACCCTGCATTTAGCCCGTAACGTTAACATTATAGTATTTACATGATACGCAATCGGTGAACATGGTTAGAACAATATAATCATTCACCCCCCTTGAGTCGACATTTTGAATCTCAACCCTCGGATTCAGATTCCGTTTTCTCAACCAAAGGGGGTGAGGGATTATATTATTAATTCTTACGTACATATGATAGACTATGTAAGTATATAGTTATAGTACGAGAGTGTATGTGCCATTGTTTTTTAGCGATGGACAATATATGCAGTACCGTCGATTGTCTGTATGGAGCCACGTGTGATGACCAGGCAGGACGCTACGATTGTATATGTGCCGGCGACTATTATGGTTGGCTGTGTCAACACTGTAAGTAACAACAATTCACCATAGGACGGGTATCAGAACAAAATATACCCACCTACCACTTAACATTTTAACATTACGGTTTTACGAATTTTCTGCCGCAAACCAACCTACCTCTAAACATTTTATCAGTCTTCCTACCAGGAATTAACTGAAAGAATGATACAAACAGGTTAAGATAATGAATAGATTTCAATATTACTTTCTGTATTTTAGTTTCTGGTCGATTGAGTTTTCTAATTCCGCGTTCCTCTACGTATGGAAAACCTTTTTTGGTGTATAATGATTTTATTACAAATAGAATAGACATGTTTGGTCGGTTGTCGTTATTATAGCACCCTATATCTATGAACCAATTAGTAATGCTACAACTGCGAGAGTTATGATTACATGGATGCTTTTAGTTTGTAGTATGGGATGCTGATACGTCTTTCTGGCATCTGTCTGACATGGTTCAGAGTTATTTTTTAAATAATTTTGCATATTGATTTAAGCCACTGTAAACGTCTGTTTGCATGCCACCAAATAATTGCGGATTTGCTAAAATTCGTTTCGAGGATTTCAGCGGCCATGTCATATTATGCTACGGTAAATATTGATTAAGGATTCACTGTTGTCCCAAGTGGCATTGTTCGCTAATAAGCCTTCCCGCGTATATCACAAAAAATTAGAACCATGTGAAATAGAAAATCAAACACAAAACATGTAGTATATTTCTACCATTTATATCACAAGCATTATTTCCTGTTTATTGACGTAATATTACTTTCACAGTGGATGGTAACTGGACCGCCTGGTCAGACTGGGACACGTGCAGTACCACGTGCTATGCAGAAGGTGGTCAGAACCGTTACCGAAACTGTACCAACCCCGCACCTGTCGGGGATGGTCTGTACTGTCCTGGTGTCGATATAGAGTTTCAGTACTGCATACCTGATTTATCCATTTGTACAGGTAATATTAAAGCGGGCTATATTCATTATCAGCTTAAATACATCATTTTACTGTTTGTTATGTCCCCGCCATAAAATGGGGGGGGGGCATATAGTGTTGCCCATGTCCGTCGTCCCGTGGCGTCCCGTCGCGTCCTGTCTCGTCCCGTCCCGATTCAACGTAAACACTTAGAAACTTCATCCTTTGACAGATTTTGGTAAAACTTTATACAAAGGTACAACCCTCCATAAAATGGGGGGGGGGGGGAGGGGAGGGGACATATAGTGTTGCCCATGTCCGTCCCGTTGCGTCCCCTCCCGATTCAACGTAAACACTTAGCAACTTCATCCTTTGACAGATTTTGGTCAAACTTTATACAAAGGTACAACCCTCCATAAAATGAGGGGGGGGGGCATATAGTGTTGCCCATGTCCGTCCCTTCCGATCGCGTCGCGTCCCGTCCCGATTCATTGGAAACACTTAACAACTTAATTTTTTGACAGATTTTGGTCAAACTTTATACAAAGGTCAAGTATAAGTATACTTCGAACATCGTTGCGTTTCAGGGATCCAAGGTCAAGGCCAAGGTCACACTTGCTATATATAGAAAATCATCAACTAATTCAATTCAAACACTTTTGGTCGAACTTTATACAAAGGTCAACTATGGGTATATCTCTGACATCCTTGTGTTTCAGGGTTCCAATGCCACTGTTGCTATATATAGAAAATCATCAACTGATTCAATTTAAACACTTAGCAACCTCATTCTTTCATGGATTTTGGTCAAACTTTATGCAAAGTTCAAGTATGAGTATACTTCGGACATAGTTGTGTTTCAGGATTCCAAGGTCAAGACCAAGGTCACTGTTGCTATTTATAGAAAATCATCAACTGATTCAATATAAACACTTAGCAACTTCATTCAATATGTTATGGAGATGGTAAATAACATACAGAAAAAAATATTAAAATCAACTTATCAACTTTAAGTGTTATATATATATTTTTACTTCATTAATGCAAATTTCTACTTAAAGGTGCAGTTTTATGTCTGTAGTACATAGGCTTATGCATTAAGGACATAATTAATGTGTTACTTTAAATTCCAGAATACAACACGGGTAACATACAGGAGAATGGCTGGTACCACATGGTTTGCCCATCCAGCTATTACATGTATATAGATTCGAACTTTTACGGTTTTGATAGCGATGGGCCAAATGAGTGTAGCGATCCTAATGCGTTTGACATCCTGTTTGATCAATGCCACAATGTTACTAACGGAAGCTGTAGGTTCTATTATGACGAGGTGAACTATGACGACCCCTGCAACAAGACCTATAGCCAGATAACCAATTACGGATTCTCCTTATTATACTGTGCAAGTAAGTAAATATGATTATATATTACATATTTCGTTCTAAATACATGCCACATTATATATTAATTGATGCTCCAAATACCTCCGGGGCTGTATTAGCCGCGCGGGAACAAACATTTATTTCAACCTTTTTATCACACATGTAGACCTTTTAACATACCTCCTTCATCACATCGTTCGGAATACATTTATACTTTACATATAAACATACATAATACGATATGCTCACCTGTAGTATGCAACGTATCGAAAATGGATGTGTATCAGCTCCCGAGATGATTCTGGGGTCTTAGGCTGATACGGTATTTACAGCAAAATATATATGTTATATTCGCTGATTCAACGTATTAGTTTAGAAGTATGTTTTTGACCATATGGCATCACTATTATTTCCGGAACTAAATTTAAGCAAAAATGCTATACTCACAAATCAAACATTAACATATCCAGTGGTTAAACAACTCCTGACACTGTCTAGTTCATGGAAGCAGGAACATCGATTTGATCATGTAAGCATTTCATGTTTGCAACTGCACTCACAGTGTATTGTGCTACTAAAAGATTTCACGTAAACTATTGACATGTGATTTAATGATGTAATAGATAGCGGCATGCTAGAATCGTTTGCATGAAAAATGGGAAAGTAAAACACGTTTAAATTGAGCAGTTTGATAATAAAATCATTATACTACTATGTGTCCGTTGAAGTGTCAATGTCAAAATAAATTAAAATTAAATGTGGAAATTATTATCTATTGTGCAGGAGATGGGGTATGGAACGCCTGGCAACCATGGTCGTTCTGTTCCGTAACCTGTGGTGGTGGAACCCGGTACAGGGAACGTGTTTGCGACAACCCAGAACGAGTCTGGCCAGGGAATGATTGTCCAGATGTCTATAATGACAGTAAACCCTGCAAACCGCAAGCTTGTCCTGGTAAGTACTAACCGTAAGATATGTCTATCATGGCACAGCAGTGCATGCCCCACCAATTGCAAATGCCTGGAAGAATGTATCATTAACTCCATCATATTCTATATTTTAATGTCAGAAAATCTTAATATGTAAGTCCAGAGATTAGAAATCTTAAAGAAATAAATCGAAGTTTCCGAAAAGATTAAATAGGAACACCAGTTGTGAACAAAATTATATTGGATGACATCGGGTGAATAACCTCGTTGACTAAATAATCAATTAATTCAATATTCCATTTTGGTGTAAATAATGGACATAGGTTATGGTCACGATTTTATCATTTTTTATTTCGTTGAGATATATAAAAGTCGATATTTTATATTATAAACGAAATCGTAGTTTCTCTTTGAGGACGTGTCATTACCTAGATTTGACCTAGATAAACATGGTGTGTTTTGTCGATGAAGAAGTACTATCCTTCCCCTCCGGAAGGCCTTGTTTGTCTTGTGCTCACTTATCAGTTTGTATCATCGATTGTTCATTTGTATTCTGTGGTTGGCTTATCAGTATTACAGTTTCACCGTTATTACAATGTCATTATGTTATTCATAGTTTGTGGGGACCATTATGCTGGATATGACGAGCCTTCAAATATAACAGTATTCAATGACACTAGAGTGGGTAAGTGAAATTTCAATTGTAGCAATGGCATAGTGATACAGTGGATTTCATCTTTGTGTACAATCTTAGAGATCTTATCTTAACGTTTTCAGCCATCTATGTTATATTTGATGTTTTGTTTTTGTTAAGATACAATTCACAAGTGCAATGTTAAACATACTGACATTAATATGCACCAGAATATATATCGCTAGACATGAAAACACATTGAAAAGTTTAGAAAATATTGCTGTGATGTAATACGTGAATGACTAAAGTAATAACATATATATAAACATAAATATGTACCTGAATATATATTTTCTTGAAACAGGAAAATGCATTGAAAAATGCATTGCATGAATGGCGCACTCTGAGAAATTTGTATAAAACATGTTTTGTTGATTTATTTTGATTTTTTTCTGGTCGAAGAACACAGCGACTTTGCTCAATTGGTAAAGAGCGCATAGAGTATATAAACATGTCTGTTTTCTGTAATGATAGTCTGATGTCCTTATTGGCACGTTTATAACATTTCCTGTAATCATTAAACTTCAGGAATGGGATTTCTTTTACTTGACGTCAATTGGGATTTCCCCTGCTGTGAGGTTATACAAGCTTTTGAGTTTGTGCCGAGAGTAGCAGGAGAAATTTATTTCCACATATGGCGAAAATTTAGCAGTACAAAGTACGAACTTCTACACAAGACTAATTATACAGTGAATGGTGAGTTCTGCAGTAATCATACAGCAAATTCTGTTATGTCCTATGCGTATGAGTATGTCTACGTTGATGCTAGTGTAAATAACTTTCTCGCGTGTTTTCTAATATTAAGCTATAGCTTGCAATACATCCATACTATCTTATATCACCATCCTATTAACATTTCAATTGACCAATGCCATGCTTATGTATATTGAAAATAAGCATACAAAATTCTACATAGCGTTGTTATTTTTATTTAAATTTAAAGTTCACTTGTTTTTATGGCTTGTATTTTATATAAGAAATAAGCATAATAGCAAAATAACTATGACTATATAAGATGTATTGTCATACCTTCATTCAAACACTGTGACGGTACCCCCCTATCGGTCACGGCCCTGTCCTTGACCTCAGGCATTGACGGAAGTCTAGACTGCGTTATACGTCAGTTGTCAGTCCATGGTCATTAGTGGTTGGTCAACCAAAGTCTGTACCTCTGTAATGTGAGTAGTTGTACCGCTGCCGTCATATGTGCGTGACGACTAATTCACTAAACTATACCTGCCTTGTAAAATGGATATGACCCCGCCTCAAATATACATGTGTTAATATTTGAGACTAGTACAATGAGCCAACGGCTCGATTTGATAGGCCGTCACTCAAGTTTTATCAAGGCCTTACTGGTCCTGGGGTTCTAGAAATGTGTTACGAGCCCAGATTTGTAAGCGATTCCGGTACCTTACTTAAATGAAAACCATGATTCAGTAAATACAAATATGTACATTTATCGTGTGTCGACTATTTACATAAAATACGAAATCTTGGTCTTGATCCTGATCCATAAGTTCCGCAAGCGGAGGAATTCCCAAAAGGTGATATCCAAGTTCGTAATCTCCACAAAGGTGGGTTCCGTAATAGTTAAGACGTACCGATCCTTGAGGTGTGTCCTCTCCGTTGGGGCCTGCGCGCAACTGGTGGTTAATCAGCTACTCCCCGACAGTGCCTTGGAGAGAACGTGTGCCACCCCAGGCGGTGATAACCATTGGTTACTCCTTTTGATGAAATATAATCCACTGGTCGAGTGTAAACATTATAACAACACGTACTCTTCTAATTACTAACGAAATATTATTGAATTTGGTTATAGGCTGACTCTCCAAAATATGAGGATAAAACTTAAAGTTGAAAGTAAGCTCGAAGTTAAATTCCTCTACGAGTACTAATAGTACTGGTCGGGTAATATCCAATAACAACAGAATAATAATAATCCCTTCACCAAAAGCTCAAAATACTTGAACACTAGTGACTAGTTAAATTACACAACGCAATATACTGTCAACACTTAGGTTGTATTGACTTTCCAATACCGCATTCACCACAATTATTCCTTATGAATGCAACACAATATAAACCCAGTCACTTCATAAATCCCTCATAAATGCAACACAATAACACTGTGCAATCGCCTTGTCAATCCTGTATGAATACAACTCAATACTAATGCACAGTGATTACATAAACGCCTTATGACTGAAACACAAATAGCTGCAAAGTGATCACATACATCCCTTGTGAAGATAACACAATATTACTGCACAGTAATCACATAAATCCCTTATGAACCTTACACAATAGAAACAACAATAGTCACATAATAAATCCTTTATGAATCTAACACAATGTAACTGCACAGTGTTCACATAAATCCCTTATGCATATACCACAATATAACTGCACAGTAGTCACATAAATCCCGTATGAATCTAGCACAATATAACCGCACTGTAGTCACATAAATCCCTTATGCATATAACACAATATAACTGCACAGTAGTCACATAAATCCCTTATGGAATACACATCTAGAGGCACTGTTGACACTTCTCTATTCTAAGAATTACCATTTTCCAGACTGACACTTGGAATTAACACGTTAAACCAATTCTGATGGTAATTCTAAGTGGTTTCTGCTTAACACTTTTATGGGATGAATTTCTACAGGTTTTCGTTCTAGCAGTCAGGCATGACTAAGTAGTGATTTTATGATCGCTGCCGTCACTTCTGTGACCCCTGACACCACATCTAAAAATCACCCCCTCCATACCTGAGGCTAAGATAAGGAGTTAATAAGGTTTAAACAATTAATTGAGTTGATTAAAAAGTTGGTAAATTAGTAACTATGAAACGCTTCTCTAAGGTAATATTTCAGTAATTAACACTTATCAAAACAAATGGTAAGAAGTATTATGTATTTACCCAACTGCCTGATAGTCCCGCTTGAGTCATTTTCGTTTAACAAGCCGCTATCTATAATAGGTAATGATGTGTATAATCCAATCTATATCGTGTGAAATTCCTTATCTCAACAAGCCATAGGGAGCCGCGCACCTCTTTTTATACGACCCTTATTAACACCTATTGACTTATTGACCAATCACATTGGGCTCCATCGGCCTAGGTTCCCGGATGGAGGGGGTTGCTGCACTAGCTACTCTGTCCCCCCTACTCATGACGTAGAGATCCCTATCTTTAACAGACAGTGGTCAGTCTAGGGTAAATGGCCCGTATATAGACAATTTTCAGTCTAGTGCAAATGGCCCCTATACTATGTCAACTGTGTGGCTGGGAGGACTCAATGAACCCCGGTAGATTACACATGGATTGTGTAATATAATGTTTGTGGGCTGGAAGCTTACGTCAGCTAGGAAATATAGACGGTGTATAACGTTGTTACAATACCCTACTGTATCTAAATAAACTACATAGGTGTAGCTTTGATGTATAAATGTAACATAGTAAGTATGACCAGTTTGTCAAAATAATGTTTTACAGACACTGAAATCGGATCTGCCATCAATCATTCCCTTCCGTTGAAGAAGAGGTTGTCAGTAAGACAGGGAGACTTCCTCGGCTGGTGAGTCATACGCAAAGCATAACTCGAACATTGTTTGCAAAAACATGCTTCTGAAATCATTTTATGTATATAGATAGTATCTTACCCTTAAGTCTAAAACTCCCACTTTCTCCCAAAAAGACCACTAGCATATACTGAACCTTTAACAAATAATCACTAGAAAAAAAACAACGAGAGAAAAACTGAAATCTGTACAAAACGGTAATTCGAACACGATATCGATATAGGGCAAGATAGAACAAAGGAAAGATTACATTGAGACCTTTGATAAAGGACATGGGAATTAAGATCAGGCCTCGGGATCATGAAACGATTTGAAATCTTAAAATGTCTTAAGTTTTGACTTAAGCAATCAAATATAACTTTATGAAGAGTGACGTCGTAAGTGATTGGCTAAGCAAAGACGTCTGTCTAAGATTATTTCAATCTTGGTGCAAGGTGTTCCGAGGCGCCACCTGCCATGTAAATCTAGGTCAAATCCAAGTAATGTCGTATCCTCAAATCGAGAACGCGGGTAGTGACAACAAAACCACAAGTAATGTCACGTCCTCATACAGAGAACGCGGGTAGTGACAACAAAACCACATAGTAAACTTATGAGCGAAAAACACATCCACCTTCATGAAACACAAACAAATAACATCATTACCTGTGAGATCATGATGGTGAAAATAAAACTTCAATATGATGCCCGGAATTTCAAAATTACTGTAACCAAATTTAAATGAAATAATATAAACGGATTTAAGTGTCAATGATTTGTTCCTGGTCTCGTATCATGTAAAAAAGGTGTTTGTTTATTACCTTGATATCAGCTTATTTTGGAATAAGAAATATAGATTTATTTGAATTTTCCCTTTTTTAAACATGGCTATATCTTGCAGTTAAATGATATGTTATATGCATCGACGATCTAAAGTTTTAGAGAAATGCTTCTTTTACTTGTTTTTCTAGTAAATGTTAAAACGCGGGAAAGTAGAGTTTTTGAATAATTGTATAATAACGTAAACAATATTTCATTCATAGAAATCTGTTTGACCAAAAAAATGATAGTAAAGGTTTTACACCATAATAGCAATTGTTAGTATATATACATTTGATTTTGAGTAATATAATATGTCTTTTTACATTTACATGATTATCAGTAACGGTGATATAAATTTGCTTTGTAATATATGGAACATGAGCGAATGTTTTTAAGATTTGGAAAGTTCTCAACATAGTAGTATTAAATGTCAATCCTCAAATTATATCTTATGTAGGTTTACTCCTGGGGAAAACATGATCAAGTACGCCGAATGTTGTTGTGAAGGTTGTCCAAACCAGACTTGGGTAGCTCCTTTACCTGCAAACCTTGATGAAGGCGATAAATACAGATGGACGTCGCTTGGAACCAAGCTTTCCGATGTTGCGTATGCTATACGTTTCTTCACAGCACCGAGTGAGTGTTAATTAATTATTTGTTTAATAATTAAGTTATTATTAATTATTTTAATAGTTATTTATTTATTCAGTATATAGTAAAATAGTGTGATAATGTCATTAAAACTTATTTTCTCATATTATTATTTTTATATATTACTGATATAATAATATTGTACCTATCGTGTGTACATTTACTTCCGAATTTTTGCGTGTACTCTTATTTTTCCTTGCATTATCAAATGCAGCGTTCTTTTGTCGCCTTTAGCTTCTGTATTGTACTGTATTTCTGAAACAAAGTATAATGCTATTTAGAATTATTGGGTTGAGATTGTCACAACGTCCTCAATATGGTCTATTTGAAAATAGTTTTGCATCGTTTTATATTTGTATCTGCCACTGCGTCGATAAAATTGTGCACAACGATCATTTCATACTTTTAATGAACAGTTTTTACGACAGGATAGATTTTATCAACCATTTTCCAGATTATCACGTGACTCACTTGAGATCATTCGGAAAGTTAGACAAAAATATTCTTTATTTTCACTCGAATGTAAAATCACGTAGTGAAACCTATGACATGTATCTACTTGGATATAAACATTCTTTTAAAATCTTAGCCAAACTACAGAATATTGCAGTGGTAATTATTTGGGGAAACCCTTCTGATTTGGAAGAGTTTGCGATATAGTGACCTCATTATTTTTGGTAGATAACACGGCTACTTCCTTTACATCATATCTCGTGTTAAGAAATATGTGTGTTTCCAACCATGCCTCTAGAATGCCGTATCAGGTATGTAGTGGTAACATATTAACAGGAATGTTCGTTGTATTTCCAGATACCGTGCCGTATGTGAACCAGACTTTATATGATGCCCTGGTACCCGATAATACTCCTATAGGGGGGAGCTGTATTAACTACCACGTGACTGACGACGATATCGGGGACGGCGATCTTCTCACTCATTCCTTCGTTGATACTACAGGACTATTTGAGCTAAATACGACTTTTCCTGGTAAAAAAAAAAAGAATTTTGTATCAATATAAACATGTAATGTATATTAGATTGTGTATTCAGAATGAAACAATATTATTAAATTCAATTTGTTTCTGATACCTCAATATATCAACAACATTGTAGTCCTTTCAAAATAGTAAATGTCGGAACCATATTAAAGAGAAAAATATATGATAAAGGAACTTATGATTCCTTTTGGAACAAACCGTACATCATGAGTCTTGACGTTTCATTTTAGTGAGATTAGTGAGAGACAAGATCCGTTGATGGATTTTGAAATTGAACCTTATTTCAGATTATTAGATTGTGAAACCGGTGTTAATGCTTTTCTGTGTAACATATGTGAACGTTTCTTTTGCTTTACAGGAAACATCCACATCCAGACAACAAATGTCTTGCCAAGCACGTACTCGGTGTTTGAACTGGTGCTGAACACCGCAGACGACTGTCAAAACACCGCTACCACCACGCTGACGATCATGACCTACAATGCGGTACGTAACCAAGTTACAACATTGCTATAATCCATATTTTATTTCCGAGTAAAAATCAATCCTGCTTAGAAGTCTGCCTTGTTTCGGTGTCATTACCCCGTTTTCAGTTTTGTGATGTGGTATCGGTTTGGCCTAGGTTTACAAAGACGGTGTCGTGGATGAAAAAAACGACTCTACTTCCTGAATACCTATTTTTAGGTTCCTGTCCTTCTTCTTATTAACATGATATTGTACCATAGCTTCATCGATGATGAGTTAAAAGGACACGTTTACATGAATTATTAATCGTAAATTTGAAAATACCAATTCATCTCATAAGTGGAAAGAAATGCATTGTTTTAAATTTAGATTTACTCACGCATGCTGTATTTGTATTCTAATGATGTCTATTGCTTACAGCCGCCTATTTTTATCAACCTACCGGACAGTATAGAAGTGAGCGAGGCCCTGGTCGAGGAAGCCATGCTGTTTGAGATCGACGCTGTGGACCAATCGGAGAACGACTCAGTTTGCTGTACACTAACAGAGGTTATCCCGGGATCACTCAACTTCCAGATGAAATTCATTAACAACAGTAAGTCTAATGTACCATATGTTTGTTTCAGTGTGTACAAATTGCACAACTCCTCAATATTCTTATTGACACTGACAAAAATGTTCCTTCGATACGGCACTAAAAAATGGTCATTGATACTTTGTCTCCTCCTTTTGGTCCCGGTCATATAAGAAGCAATATGACTATGTATGCATATATATAGATATACATTCAATGTCAGCAGTGTATGAGTATTCTCGTCTTGCACTTCGACATGCATTTGGAGGTAATTTAAATGCTATTAAGGAATTATTATCATCGTCGGCATAAAAGAAAATAATTATTTTACGTGGTTTTCACACAATCTAATATAGTTGAGAGAGAAAAGATACGTCTTATCGTGTTAAGTTAAGACATTAATTGGGAAATATTATCACCATCGGCGAAAGAACGGTTAACATGGTTTTATACAATCTGAAATAGTTCAAAGTGATTAAATAGGCCTCTGGTTTAATTGTTACATGCAAATTGTAGGCAAGTTATTACGCAAAATAAACAGTGAATGGATTGGTTTGTACGTTAAACATTGCCGATAACTGTTGATAAAACAATATCAAAACAAAATAGTTAAATAGCATTATGAATAATATAATTTCTCTTTAATTCTTTACTGCCAAGTATATAATGAGTATGTAAAAAGCCCAGAATATGATATCAGCCGAAAACTGCCCTGAAAGTAGCACACTCAATCGATTAAACTTAACAATCAGAAATTATGAATTGTTTTAGATATTTTTGAAATGTTTTAGATATAAATGTTATTTGATAATTCAAAATGGCTTTAAACATCAAACTATGTCTCTCCTTCAAATGAAGGGAGACATATTGTACTGCTTCTTCTTTTTTTTCTTCTTCTTCTGGTTCTTGTTCTTGTTCTTCTTCTGGTTCTTCTTATCGCAACTTGTCCGGGGCATTACTTTTAAACCGATAAAGATATCTTGATGAAACTTCACCTCAAATTGAAAAGTTGAAAAACTTAAAAAAGATAATTTGGTCAAATTTGAAATATATCTGCATCACCCACAGCAGGTGTACAGACATTGGACATTTCACCTACGTTAACCAAACTTACCATACTCTTGCGCTGAAATCAGGTTTTGTGCCTCAATATATACAGAGTTATTGCCTTTTGTTTTTTGTTTTTCATATCTAAGTTTGTCCACAGCATAACTTCTTAACCGTAAAAGAAATCTAAATCAAATTTGAAGTATACCTGCATCAACCACAGAAGATGTGCAGTGCTTTAGAATTAGGTATCGTGCCCCACTTGATACAGAGTTATTGCCATTTGTTTATTTTTAATACTGGAGTTTGTCCGGAGCAAAAGTTCCATGTTATTTCACCTGTGTTGACCAAACTTACCCTATTAATGTATCTTAGGAAGGTGGAATCTCTCGCATTGAAATCGGGTCTCGTGCCCCACTATATATAGAGTTATGGCCCCTTGTTTATTTTTAATATCGAAGTTTGTCCACGGCATAACCTCCAAGTTATTTCACCTACGTTGACCAAACTTGCTATATTTATGCGTCTTGGGAAGTAGGAGTTTCGCATTCTAAGTTCGGGGACTCGTGCCCCTCTACTATATAAAGAGATATGACCCTTTGCTATTTTTTATACCGAAGTTTATCTTTTGGCTAATAAGGGGAGACATATGTTTTTGCTCACAACAATAAGTTTTAGTGGGTTTTTTTATGATTCAGACACATTATTCAACATGTATGTGTCTTATTACACAGCATACAGACTGTATACAGTTGAAAACCCGGTGTTTAGCTACAAGGACATAAGCGATTACTATAAGGTGTATTTCTGCTGTTCCGACGACCACGGGATTTCAACTCAGTTCCTCGAGATTTTCATGATTGACGTGGAGGAAGTAATAGCATACGTGCCGCCAAGTAAGTCTTTAGCGATTTGACGATAAATTGTATATTCCCTTATCGATGAAAGGTCATTCGACGAACAAAAATATTAAAGAAAGAGAAAGAAAAATGATCGCCTCACAAAAACAGGAACTCGAAAATGTCGCAACACCGGAGCAGAACAGAAAGTTAAAGACATAATACATTTGACT
Organism: Mizuhopecten yessoensis; assembly: GCF_002113885.1. Taxonomy (NCBI): domain Eukaryota; kingdom Metazoa; phylum Mollusca; class Bivalvia; order Pectinida; family Pectinidae; genus Mizuhopecten; species Mizuhopecten yessoensis. Next base: position 74,188 of record NW_018403417.1, on the reverse strand, counting down.
AACACATATTGGCATCATATACCCACAAACAAAATTTATTCCGAAAAAGTGAGCTGTTTTAAGCCGGTTTGCTCCAAGTGAAAAATTCATAAATCGCACTTAGCAGCAAATGTTTAGTTTGGTTCAACCATGATTTATACAACATTCTGTTTTATTTTTGTTTACATAGTCGTTCCCATTTGACAGTTTACATTCATACCCGACTACATAAAGGAAATGTATTCTTGAGTATTCAATTTTCAACTGTGATATATTTCCGTTTAAGATACAATTTTGAATATGTGTAATATTGTTCTTATGTTAATTTGTTACAGCTTGGTTTCTGACAGCCATCAGTGTCAGTATGGTTCCTGTGACTGTGACGTTTGTATTTGCATGTATGGTGATGTTAAACACCCTGTTTTGTGATGCGGAAATCGAGTATTACTACGAATAATCGAGCAATGCCTGAAGCCCTTAGTATTTGGAAATATTTACAAACTGTTAAATTTTGTTTCCGATTATTTATGTTACATATATTGAAAGTAAAACTGACAATATTGCATGGTTGCTTATGTCACAGCAAGTTTAGACCGTGACGCGTTAAATATTTGTGTGTTTTTAAAGGGTATTAAGGTTTTGCTATCTATTCCATTCAAATAAGTGCATCATTTGTATATGTATCTTCTTTCATGTTTACTTATTTCACAGCAAATTTAGACCCTGACACGTTAAATATTTGTGTTTGTTGTTGTTTTGAAAATATTTAAAAGTTTTGCTTTCTATTCCATTTTAATAAATGCATCATTTTTATATGTATCTTCTTATATGTATATCAGTTGCTCATCACTTTTTTAAGACAATGTATTTAGGCCGTATGGCTCGTCAAATTGTTGAATCTGTAGATCGCTTGTTAGTTGCCTATATCTTGGATAATTCAATACTATATCAGTTTTTTGTCAGCATTATATGTATGTTGTGTTTGAATTGACACATGTGTGATAATTTCATATCATCGTAGCTGCCATTCGAATATAATCAAATAGAGAAATATGTATTTAACAACCACGCAAGAGATACACGGACATAGTCGTTATAGATATGCATGACATGTATTTATATACAGAACGTCATGTTGTGAATTATTCAACAAGTTTTTATAACCAGATGGTATTACCAGTGATGGTGTTCTTAAGTCAGATTTCCCGATATTTAAGTAGGTTGTTCGGCAGTTATTTGAAGCAAGCAAGCACCTCTCTAATGTCTTGCTTTATTTAAGTTAATATCATCTTAATGTATTAATGTCATTCATGTACTATTTACTCATTATTTGTGGTTTTAATTATCATTATCTATAAAATGTGTATTGCTGAATCTGTAAAGTTTTCCTACCCATTGTAATACAACTTTTGTTAAAAATTGTAATAGAAAGTATTCTATCTCCTATTAAATTGATATTATAGTGCTTTATGGTGAGAAAAATACAAAAATTGTAGAATGTAAACTGAATAGTGGGAAACGGGGTTTCCTAATAAGGTATTCTGATATGTATTAAAGTCCTTTGCATCATTATACTCATATACTTCCACTAGTGTAATAATATAATGTCTGCAAATCTTAATGATAAAAAATATTCTAAACTTGTTCCGCTTTAATTAGATACAGATTGTTTCGCGATATTTTACTTTAAGATATATTCACATCGGTTAAAACAGTATTTATATATTCATGTTTCTAAGCTGGCAACTTCCTGCATCCAACAATAAGTTGTGAACCGCTTTGAGATGACCTACGAACTAGGTTGTAATAAAGTGGTATATAATAACCTCGAATTATCAATTATTACTATTACACATAAACATACGTATATGAGTATATTATATATAATAACGACAGTATGTCCAATAAGGGAACTGGATCCGAACAAATAGTGTATCTTGTTAAGATGAGTACGTGCCTTTTTCAATGTATTCGCTAGGTTTATCTATGTGAAATAAACTTGCTGTCAATATACGTTTCAGAATGTTGCTTTAATCCAAGATAACCTCAAATAAGGTTATTAGACTTTGTTTTCATTGTTGATAATTGCTATATACTGATAACAAATGTGATTGTTTCCTACGATAATCCTACACGGGTTTTACCTGATTATGTATATAAGTTGATCCGAATAGATGGCTTTAGGATACTTATCCATTATGCCAAACAATATACGCCCAACAATTGGAATAACGTTGACTAGTACAAAATATCATATATTTACACGTTCATTTATCTGTGCACCTGTTTTGTATATTGCAATTGTATTTGTGTTTGCAGAAAATGTATTTTGAACGTTATCTGTGATGAAAGTTGCTTTGTTATTTATGTACAATTCCACCTTTTCTGACGTATACCGGAAAACTTTCGCTCAGTCAAACTTTTGTCTTTCATCGGTATAATCTATATTCTCCCAGTGCTGATATCGCCCTTCATATTCTGTTGCTAGTTTATTTTTTTTATCTTAATCAACGTTCGATGTAATAATACGTTAGCCCTGATTGTTACAGCTAAAAGGCGAAAATTGCAATTGTTAAAAAGCATTTACGTACATTTGCACCATAATATCGACTAACCTGAGAATTGGATTTCTGTGGCTTCATTTGTTATGTTACTATTAGCAGGCTGTTGAAATTACGAACCAGTAACAAACATCCTCTCATTTGAAACTACTCAACTGAGTATGCTTCTTCCCTTACAAAAGGATGAATTTACGACACAAATGTAACGACAAGCCAATGTGATACGAAACATAAACAACAGGACATGAAGAGGCAGGTAGCAAAAATACAAAAAACAAAAACTTCATCATCCCCACATCTCCTGCCCCTTACACCATCAAATCACCGCCCTTGAAACATTACCTAATGCAGACTTCCGTATTTGTACATATGTTTTGGAAATCTACGATATCTACTTTAAATCACACATTCTTTTAAACTTTTTGTGAATGAAAGGAGAAGTTATGGAAATGGAGAACGTTAATAAAGTGACATATTCCACAATTATAATAAAGTCCCATTAACATTGCTCCCCGACCGATGTAAATTCTAGATACAAAAAAGTTTCAAATCACTAATTGCAAATTATTGACAATATAATGCGACTGACACTTTCTCTCCAGAACGCAATCACTAAACCAGGTCATTTAAGCGGCGATAGTTATTTTTGTCTTCTTGGTTAGTAATATGATACATAATTGCTTATGGCCAAATATGTCAATATGTATACTAGACACATGCTACAGAAAAACATATCAGTAATGTTACCGATTAAGTTCGTAAGAAGCTGTCGAATGTAAATACTACACACAATGTTATAAAAATGATCACCATAAAAAGCTTGTGAGATAACGCCCTCTCTACACTTAAATGTAATGGATGTCCTATAGATACGTATTTGACAATATAGAATCATTTATTCCATTTGTTTGTCTTTTTAATTACAATTCCTTTGTACAGCGTGGTACTTTGTCTAGTGTAGCCTGTGGGATATTGTTCACAATAGGGACGATCGGCTGCAGTTATCACACCGATCAGGCAATTAAAACATTAAAGGCTCATTTAAATAACTGTTTGTACCGCTACCACTGTCAGTGCGGCACAGTAGTAACTCGATCATCCTTGCATCGATATGTGTTGGTTTGGTTTACTGTCCATGGATTAATGCAACAACTTAAACCGCTGCCGTGATGTAATGTGTTAACGGTCATCATTATGACTTCTGTAGAAAGGAAAACACTAGTGATATCACTTATATTCTCGTTAATCTGTGAAGGGATATACGGTATGTATTAATTACTACATGTATATATGGTTATATCTGTGCTACACTAATCTATCTGTGATGAACTGTGGTTTTGAAATCACTACAAGCCATAACAATGTTTGTTCATAAGGTTTTTTAAAGAAAGTATTGAAATCACTCTTTTATTGAAAATTTTAATAATTGTAAGTGTTTTGCAGAATTAACGAAATTGTCGACAAGGAAATAAAATAGAGTAAACATTTGTTTTGTTTGGCATAAGCTTTAGCCCTAGTTCATTATTTGAGTCTTCTTCAGCCATTTGTCATATCAAATATTCTTTCAATTAAGTAATATAGATTTCTGAGTGGGTATTTATTCGTAAAGAGCCTGAATAATGACAGGTCTCTTTAACATAAACTATGCGGCAGTAGCAGCATTTACAATGGAAAACGATATCTAGCTTTATGCTGTTCGCAGCTTTTCAGCTTAAGCTTCCCGTACTTTTACAGAACATTATGTATCCGATATGAGGATACCCTAATCTGAATATAATCCACATCAGTCACACTCCGTTATTTTGGAGTCGTGGGAATCATGAAAACCATCAAGATATATGCATGTAGGCTATTTGGGATGTAAGAGTCGGTTGTACTTCTTTTGGAATATAAAAATCGAATTGAAAAAGTGTAAGTTTCTTGACTGATGGTCACAAATATATAAACTTTAAAAGAACAGATAACACAACTAACTACTATAGTGATATTGCTAGAATTAACAGGTGTAAATGATGGTACACGAAACAAAGGTGACTGAAGAACATCTATCCAGTGTACATGAATGTCCACCAACATGATATTTACATATGCAGTTACAATTAAAAACATGAAATAATGCAGTACATTTACAAGTATAAAGATATTAAGTAAGTCGATGAAGAAATTTTCTAGAGAACATGTCCTTTTCGCCCAGGTTGGACTCATCAGTTGTACTTCAGGTCAAACAATGAAAGTGTATATATATTAAACATCACGAGAGAAATTCAACACGAGGGTAGGAAGTGACTGTAAATGCAATAACAAATTTACCAATTAGGCTAAAACAATAATAGTTTGTTAATTTGTAATTTATTTCAAGCCGTGCCCGATTACCAAATTTTAATTACAAGGTCATAGCTTATATCTGGGACTGCTAGTCCGAATTGTAAACACTATCGCAAGAAATCTGAAATAAATGACCACATCATTAGAGGCATATTAAGAAATGATGCTGTTTTCCATTGGTTATTTTATCCCATTTATTTGGTCCCGACAATGATAATAAGATTAAAAACGACTAAAGTTTTCTTGTATTCAATCCTCAGTATCGATATCAGATTAAAATATATACATTTATATAGGGTAATTTCTCTTGTGTTTTGCTTGTCATTATCATTAGAGTACACAAACCTCAAGTATGACACAAACTGAACCAGCGTGAAACTCGAAAGAGAAAAAATCGAAATGTAAAACTCAAATCTGTAACCAGCCTTGGTAAAAGATCGTATGTCATACTTGCTAGCAATCCAACGGCATCGGCCGTATGTCGTGACAACGGCATAAAGGGATATATTTTGTGCGTTTTCAGTTCAAAACTTAATGTCATCTATCCATTTTTATTGTATTTCCTAAATATTTGGTGCTTTTTATTTTTTTTACTAAACATCAGTTATATGTCTTTGATTCCAAAACAGAATACCGTTTACCACTTTGACAAGATACATGTATATGACATTGACAACAGATTATGACTTAACAATTATCGTTCGACGGGAGAGGTAAATTGCAAATCTCTATAAAAAACAGATTATTGAAAGGATGGCAGAAAAAATCCCTTTGGTTGGGTTATGCCGGAGAAATTTCAAACCTAGGAGCGGGATTCCTGAATGATTACCCTTGAATTGAAGGAACCTTCGGGTTAGACTTTAAGAATATGACCCATCAGGTTGAGATTCATCTGGCATACCCAGAAGACATGAATAGATTCTATCAGTCCAAAATGTTGATATGATGAATTACAAAACAGAACACAGATTAGGAAAATAACATGTATCAAATTATTTTCACAACTTTGACAAGAGATAAAACATACCACAGCATATACAACAGATTATATGACTTTACTTTTTATTGTCATATAAATTAACTATCCTAGCAAAGGATACACAATATGGGACACAAAGCGAGGCTTGCCGCGGTTTTTCACCTAAATTATGAACCCAAGGTTGCATATTTCTGTCTTTTAAAATTTGCGTATGAGAGACTATTTTCCGACGACGCTTATCAATCTTTGAAACCAAAGAATGCAGCTGCCATCTTGTGGCAATATATCGATTTCTGCAATACTGAACCAGATTTAGAGGTATCTATACTACTAGAAATAACGCATCAGAGTTTGGTTTGATATTGAAAAATATCTTAATAGTATATTTATTGAAAGGATAAACTCACCGACGGTGACTAATGAAAATGAAATATTTTAACTAGAAAGTACATGTAAAAGTGAAAACTATATGGTAAAACATATTAAATGACATCATATTTTCCTCGGCATTCCGTCATCACCATGACTTTGAAATGAGACACCATACCCATCCACATGTAAGATAGTTTAAGGCCGACTAAGTAAGACTCTTCTGTGCTCAGCCTTGGACTGGGATAAAACTGTATACAACTTTGACAGGGATAATACTGTACGCAATTTGGGAAAAAATCTGTTCACAGCTTTGGCAATTCCTATACTGTAAACACATTATACATGTATAAGAGATTAAGCGTAACATACATATGTAGCTTTGAATCCGTGTAATATTATTTTTATTCAGATGCTTGGAAACGCTATCTTGCGTTAGGATGAATGTACAGTTTTAAAGCTGTGATATTTATTGATATCATCGGTAAGCTACATTCACTGACATTTGCATTATTTTGCTGACATTTCACTCAGTTTTGTATTTAATAGTCTAACCACTTCAAACGCAAAAACATTGTCCCTGTTATAATAAATCAATAAAAACCAAACAGCGAAAAAGGGACCTGAAAATATAATACCGTATTGCTTTAACATTGTTATATTTTGGTTGAATAAAGTGATACGGAAATGCAATTATATAACATCATATTATATTGTGATATTATAAACAAATAATGTTTGTTCTTAAGATTTTAGGTTATCTGCAGGATCTAGGAATACAATTAAATCTAATTATTGGAACATGTCTATTGCATCCACTGCACACCTAAAGAAGCATTTATTAAATTAATGGTCTCATTAAATTAATCGTCTTTAGATAATTATGAGACCATTTACGAATTTAAGTTACTTGCTCATCACCTAGTACAAACACTAATTCATACAGTCCGCCTCATTTGTTTTTAATTTCTCGGTTCCAGATTGTGAAAGACATAGTTCACCAATCACCATATCTCTTACAATGTACTTCATCTTACAGCAAATACCCAGTTATCTGGGAATAACTATTGAATCATTGTAAATTGGAAAAGAAAAATACTTCTATATTTAAGAAAACTAACAAAAACTAGTCCCTTTGTTATCGTTTGCTTACTTGTAAATAAACCGACTTCTGTACAAGCTATGCTCTTATTGTTAAAATTCATATATAAAGGGTTGTATTTTTGCAAAAGTTCTGCTAATTTTATTAGACTTTGGGTTCTTTCTAGGGTAGGTATATCTATTGGTATTAAATAAATATAAGAAATATTTGTTAAAAATTGCGTTCACAGATAACAAGATATCAATAACGGAGTTAAATAGAAGTAAAAGGGTTCATGTAGTGGTTCTGCTTTTTAATTGATTTATAGTTAATTCTTACTAATTAGAATTATCGAGAATAAAATAGGTCATTGCGATGTCAAGACCTCGTTTCTATAATTGTTGATCATATCTAGGTTTCGGTTAAAGGGACGTAACACGTGTGTTGTCGTTACTTTGTCGCCAAAGACTATTACTAAATTAAAATTAAACCTAACAACAATTTAGGTTACATGTTCATTAATACATAATACCATGACTTGGAATTCATATTAAGGAGGCTCCACCCTTTCGCAATTTACCAGCAGAATTCAATGAAAGTTTCACATACTGGTTATGTCACTATGTAGAGATGATTTTATGAAAATCTAAGCATTCCGATAAACTGGGGATTTTTTTGTAAAAAATACCGAAAAATAGATTTTTTGTCAAATTCAACACTTTCACATTTTGTGAGAGTGTGGCATTATTCAAAACTATTACAACAATAAAATAATGAAAAGAAACATTGCTCATCAACCCTACAAATATTTTATTTATCATAAAATATCTAAAAAAATGTTCCAAAAAGCGTCCCGTGTACTATTGTTTACCCGGTGTTACTATAATTTACACTGCGGTAATGGAATGCCCGATACGCAATACGGAAATGACGACACGAAAATACGACAAGAAAAACATGTGTATTACGAAGGGTAGTACGTCCTTAAGCAAATAAGGATTTTTTTTAACTGTGCACTGTTGCTGATCCCTGACAAAGGTAAGGTTCAAGTGTGCTCAACTCAACCGTGACCGCTTTAACTGATCAATCAGCGTTGACCGTTCACGTGATGCACGCGTGGTCGATATGTGTGTGGCATAAGTGGAGCCGCTTGTGTAACCGAGGATAAAATTAAATTAGAATTTCAAATAAAAATAAGTCTTATACATTGCATATTTCTTCCTCGTCTCCTTCTTCTTCTGACGACTAACTTAGGGTTTTGACATAAGTCAACATATACTAAATAACTACACACCTCAAGTTTGGCATTTGTTATATTTGCCTCCTGCTGTTTTCTCCGTTCATCAAAATCTATAAATATAACTCCAAACGACGAAATGCCGTAAATAGCTCACCTACAGGTGGCCGTTGAATTTATTATTAATCGTCCATATTACTTAATAATATTTTTTGATGAAATTGCTGCCCATAAAAACAATAACTAGTGTATTCCCTTGTTGGGAATACAATGCATATACTGCAATCTATGTTTTTACTTGTAACGATAACTTCAGGCACGGACTTAGATAGCAGTGTCACATATACCTGCTGTGTATCAAATGTAATTTAACATCAGTGTTCAGGTGGCGAGTGTATTCTCTATACTTGAAGAGTCCAATTCCGTGCTTCAGATATCCATTTCACCAATGTTACTTATAAATACACACACTCAAAGGAATACTAGTTGTATTCATTTGAATGATATATTTTCTCTTTATATCTTTAGCATGCAAATCATTGCTGGGCCCTGTATCGACCGTTTGATATAAGTAATATAACTTACAAGTTGAAAGTATATATTGGTGTTATGCTTTATTAAGGGATAGATTAGCGTGTAGCTAGCATGAATGAGGAATTTATATACGTAAACTAAGACCTTGAATCGAAACAATTAAAAAACAATCCGTTAATATGTAGTTTCGTACATATTTGCACGACGGACATGCCAATTTTGTTTTGCAAAATCTCACCGACGGCGAAGATAGCAACACCCCTTGTAGGATATTAAAATTGAGATGAAATCAAATGTATCTCTGAAGAATTATCAGAAGGAGATTTTGATAAAATCGGTTCAAAGCCCCTAACATAATGTTATAACGAAATTCGGACACTTTGTCTAACAAACGCGACACTATTAGTAACAAAATACCCAATTTAGCGCACTAAGAACGAGTGTTGGTATTTTTGTGTAAATCGTATCCCCAATATTGTCAATACTACACATTAACGTAACAGACACGATATTTATCTTTCCATTTAAATTTGATCATTCACTGGTTTAGATGAGAGATTTAACTAATTGTCCAGATTAGTTGTTATGTCGGAAGACAGTTCAGTAATAATGTGTATTTAAATGTAATACGTTAGTTATCATTCTACAATCACATTCTGATTGAAATCTGATACACATTTACGTCATCAGTGACATGTGTTGTGTTCTAAATGATGTATCAGTTATAAATCTCTTTAACTGTATCTCTGTAGCTTTATCCTGCTACGTGAAATAGCTGGATACCATAGACCAGATTGATTTCTAGCTGTGGATATGCACATGTGTTTTAACTCTACAGTTTCTACAGTCGATGTTGATCGAAAAACATACGATATGATTGTATTTGCCGTCTTACATATTACATTATATTGATAAACTAACGCTTTATTTACCGAAGTATTGTGGATATTATATCTGAATAATGGAAAACATATTGTCACAATAGGATAATATCTTTATATACATACTAATAACCTAAATCTCTAAAAGCTGTCATTTAATCAAACAACTCTTACTCGTCACACCAGCCATGACGTCATGTTTAACCTGTGATTGTTTAGTATATTGTGCGGCCCAACTACATCATGGGTCATATTTTTAGAAAGCTGATGTGTTATTTATCAACTCAAAGAAATTGCGTGGCTACCGTACAGCTTTACATCTATTAAATGAGATATTTGAGCGAATCAGAAGGTGGTAAGATTATTTAAGTCATCTAACCATTTAATGATGTTTTGACCTCTTCTGTTATTTTGTTTACAACAAAAAGATTTTTTTAAATTCAATAATCAATATGTCAAAAACACACTATAACAGGAAAATGTTACAAGTTCTATTCAAGTTGGTGCATGAAATAACGTAAAACAGAAGTCCGAAAGTTCCCTGTGCATGTAGGCTTTTCAGAATTAATGGTGCATCTTTATCTTTATATCGATACAAATTTGCCAAAATTGCCAACAGGTAAACGGTAAAAACGGGTTAATTGACGAAATAACTAATTATATTTTACCATGAAGTCTTCAATTTGTTAGTGTTTGTATAGAACAATACAGTTCGTGCGTTTTAACATTCAAGGTAAACCACACAATTTTTGTCATAACAAGGTCGCCATTATATATCATACAATGGATTTTGGATGAGTGTCAATGTCCCAGCGTTCAGACCTCTTGATATTTATTCATACCCGATGACATATAACATTGGAAAAGCACCATTTTAAAATGTATGGTTTGGGAATTTAGTAGTTATGTATAATCTTTGTTTGATTGGTAAGATGTGATCGTAAACAAAATGGAAAAGCAGCTAATAAAAAGTATACGCTTCCAAAGTTCGTCCAAAATTGGCGTGTATGCATTCAAGCGTGTATAATATGTATACATGTAGGTATATACAGAATGTACTACTTATATAATAACATATTAAGCACTCATTGTACTCGATAACATCGTACTTGTCGTGGGGACATTCAAACCCTACCTTTACATCACAATGAGGAAAATAAATCATTACTTATCAAGTAAATCATCTTTAATACATCAGTGATCTGAACATAATCCTAGGGTTTGCTATTGTGATAGTATTGTAATACTAACAATAGAAACTTCGTTAGATCTAGTTAAAAGAATGGCAATTAAATGTATTTATCTCAACAAGGACAGGTGTACTTCTCATGCCTGCTGTGACAGCTGTATATCAGACACTCCAGGAGCTCGGCCTAGTTTAGTCACGACGAAATAGTGTAATTTGAGTACAATAACAGCATTGTACTTCAATATCCCACACTTATTTGGCATAAAGTCAACATACTTGTTTAATTACTGATATAAAACACTAACATACATTTGAAAATATCTTTGTCCGCTACGAGATTCAACTTGGGTAATGAGTATTAAAGGTATCAGGTAAACATAAATTGTATCATGTTGTCAACACATTAAAGACGCAATAATAATTTAAGGATGTACACCTCTGAGAAGTCAAAAATTTCCCGTATTATTTTTTTTTTCTTATATTAATTTTTGGAAAAAGGAGATAATGGCATTGTAGAAAATGCAAAAGAAATATATGTCCGTGTGTTTGTTTTTGTGCTATGATCGGTCAAAGATACCAATTTAACACAATAGGTGATTTTAGGTGAATTTTCGGGTTTTGACCATTTGCAGAACAAATTCATACAATTTCTTCCAAGTGTGTTATCAGATATGTATGAATGTTTAAAGAATTGATAAAAATATTATTTTCTTTTAAATTATGGAAGTAAAATTTCTTAATCTTATTCATTTTACTCAGAAATGCGATTTTAGTTACCCCTACCGCTTATTTTTTAATCAAAAATGCTCATTTTTTTCACCATTTTTTGCAGATTAAACGCTTGATATAAAAAATTCCTGTATTAAACTTTTTTTGGTATTCAATGAATAAAAAGAAAATGTGTTTCTCTTTCTAAAACAGCCACAAAAATGGGGTCGGTGTGCTTCTTTTTTTGTCCCATTATTATTTGTGTTATTTTTCACCTTTTCGGGTTCAAAAAACAAAAGTGCTTCAGTTACCCTAATATGTAAAAAAAAATACCAATAGTATATAACTTTCCACTTTTCTGCATATTATTTTAATCATATTGAACATTATAAAGTTGTACAACAAAATTGAACCTGCTACATTTAAAAATGGTGACACAATGACAATTTAAGTGATTAATCTAGTGTCAAAAAAGGTGAAATTTTGCCCTTTGTGAAGCACAAGAAATTAACATAAATGCACTTTTTCAAAATGGCCGTTTAATTGGTAATTTCTTTCAAATTCTTGTAAAATATGTTCTACACACAACAGACATCTAGTTTTTTGCCATGTTTTTCAGATGTGTGTTATTAAACCTGCCATAATTGGATAAATATTACAAAAACCCGTTACACCAGATCAAAACGAGACTTGAACGTGACTATAACCTCAGAAGAGTACATCCTTAATATCAATACGGAAAAACAACAACGGGAACGGAGTGAATAACTGTGACGAACATGAATAGCATCCGGAATCCATTTTATACCCATGTTATACCCATGTTACACACATGCAAGATATTTTGTCTATCTCGTGCTATTTGGCGCAAAATTTCACTCCATTGACCCATATACACACAAAAACAAAATAACACGTTGCATTTAGATACTTCAGTCTAGAAAGTTATGATTTTGATGTTAAAGTTTGATTATATATATTATACACCGTGATATTATACACCGTGATATTTATCTGCCTAAATGTATTAAGTTGTTGTGACAAGCCGACTTAGGGATCCTTATACCACTCCCTAAAGCTGTAGCTACACATTGGTAACAGTTTTTTTCCCGGCATGGCTACATCTTTAGACCGGTATTACTGTCGCTCTAACCGACTGAGCTAACTAGTCCACGGAAGTGTCCTGTGTCGTCACATGAAATTTAAAGAGGGGTTGTGGTGGGGGCGTGTTTCTGTATGGGGGGGGGGGTAGTGCTTCTGTATTTAAGAAAAAGCCAGAGTGCAGCGGGACATGATCCTGAACAATAACACTGACTCAGACGTTGGTCGGCAGCAAATCTATCTCGAAAGTTTGTACAAATATATGCCACCATGCAACTCGTGGTTTTATAGGAAAATCACAATGAACACTAAGGAAGTGCTGTATTAAATTGTATAAAAGTTCAGTCGGAACTCTCTATATTGCTAAGCTGTCAATTAAAGTAAAAGCCACAAATGCCCTCTGTAATTCTTATTCCAAACCAAGCTCTTCCTCACACACAATATACTCCTCTTTTGTACACTGTTCATCTATATAAGCTCTCCTACTAAATACATCTGACAGATATTTAAATCAAACCCACAATTGATATACACTAATACTGATCCTCAGTCAGAGTTGATAATTATTCTTTGCACTTAATGTTTGTTTTGTTATTTTCATATCCAACAGGTCAACAACTTGACGAATTGAGAGGACGTAAGTATTTATATCATTTGATTTACCACTTGTGTCATTCTACAAGAAGGCTTGGTTGTGTGCTTGTCATAGCATCCGTAAAATCACGTACAATATCCTATCACTGACCATATAATGTCCTAAAGAGAATGTACATTTAGTTTGCGTTTTCTAATTTTCGAAATTTTCGCAAAAAAAAATGTTTCCGGAAAGTATACAACATGTTACTTTAATAGCAAATTAATCCAGTTTCACTCTAGCACACTGTCCCACCTAATTTACAATTTTAGCAGGACGTTGAAACCGCAATTTTTTTCTCAGTTTTAATATTTACATGTAGAAAGGTTACGTTTACTTTTGTCATTTCATTCTATGTCATATCGTGATGCAATAAGGAAATTGTTTTCGGAATTATTTTAGTAAAATTTAGCAGAAACGACATTCGATTTATGAATTAATATTGTAACTTGAGGTTTTTTTGGAAATTTGTTTCTCCAAAGCGCATTAAATAAAATGATATTTCTTATATTAAGGGACCAGTTGCACTGTTAAAAGACAGTTGTATATTCATATAATTTTTTTTTATAGTAGGAACAGTCGGAACCCCCCC
>NW_018403417.1:10571-56945 GCF_002113885.1 Mizuhopecten yessoensis | reverse complement strand
CCCCCCAGTTGATCCGGTTTCCTCCCACATTAAGAAATTTAATTATCCTTATTTGTACGTACAGCTTGGCGACTGGTGTATAAAGTCCATCGTAACGACTATATGTCAGGACTGACCAGTGCAGCCAACTTCTTGACCACGTCGGGCGGATCCTCCGAGACAAGTGTGTCGGTGATGCGAGATTTATATTCGACTGGCACAAGATTTAGATCCACCATATTGGATGAATGGGGCACGTCCAGGACCATATCGGCAGTAAGTTATTATACAGACGTAACGAGGTCAAATAGCACGAGCTCACCTGCTGATGTAGAAAATACATATTTCTTTTGATACAGTGTTATACGTGTAAACGTACCTGTAGTTAGACCTCCCGCTGATGGTAAATCGCACTAAACACATTACAGCAACGGAAAATAAAATGATAGTTAATTGTGTATATTCTAATGGAAACGTGCATAAATGCATTAGCCCTTACATTTTATCACATTTTACAATTTTCTTGGTGCAAACCAATCTGTCTGCCATCCATACACGTGGCCAGTTCTCTAAAACACATGTAGAGCTTTTTTTCGGATGAATATTAATTTTTTTAAGTATGCCTTTTTAACCATGTTTACACATATTAAGGAGTCGTGTCACTCGGTGAATAGCACTTCACCATCACAAAAGCCAAATTTTAAACGTTATTTATCCTGAAGTTGTCACGATGCTTGTGAAAAGAGCTGTAACTTTCAAATTCTAGTTGCACGAAATCATTTCTTAATCTCACTGACACATATATAATTCTGCTTCGACCTTTAACCTGAACACCAAGACAACTCAATTGTCACTCCCTTTTTTGTGGACATCGCTGAATCCCTCCTCCTTCCCTCTGATTATCATTATGGAGTCCTTTGGGGGTCATGCTGTCTTTCGTTTTGTATTTGCGTTCCCTTAGCGACTGTTCAGTTTGTAAATGATTTTTTTTTAAATCATTTGATTTTATTGTTTATGGAGGCACGGTAGTCTAGTGGTAGGACGCCGGGCTCGTGACCAAAGGGTTGCGGGTTCGAGTCACGTCATGGCATGGTTGCATCAGTCTACTCAGCCGTAAATGAGTACGTCATTGGGTGGTTGGGCCGTGCCAGAATTGTTGAATGCTAGCTGTGAGCGCCAAAATGGCAGCACCGTCTGTATGCTCCCCAGGGAGTTGTGAAAGATGTTGGCTGGTTCCAAAGACCCTATAACCACGGATACTCATTTGTAAACCGCTTTCAGACGACCTACGAACTAGGTTGTGATAAAGCGGTATATAACAACCTCGTATTATTATTTATTATTATTGTGTCCCAAACTAAGTATATATCACCATGTTCCAACAGGAAGCGTAATGAAATAAATATCAAATGTCAATCTTGATCCAAACTTACGGGCTTTCGGGCTCATCAGAGATTGAACGATCATTACCCGTATGTCACATTCCTGATTTGAAAACAGAATGTTTGCAAAAAAAACGACTGTACACTGATAAGTCGCAAGACTTAAAGTTAATAAAGAACTTGAACTTGAACTTGAACTTGTGTCCAAACTTACAGTTTTCATATAGGAATGTGACATAAGGGTGAGACTCCCTGATTAAAGGCTAAACCCGAAAGCTTGAATCGCGAGTAACTTCATAACAAACTCTTTAACTCTCTTTTAATAAACTTGCAGGTGCGTCTCGCTTTTTGGGATAATAACGTGGAGAAAGCCTACTTTACGTTCAGTACCATGGGAAAGACAGTGTCTACCTGGATGGACTGTAACAACATCATCGATTCAAGCTATACGGATATATTTACAGAAACTATCATCACCTGCCAAATTTCGTAAGTTACTGTAAAGTGGAAATTTTTGCGTGTGGTTATGTTCGCATTGTGATTCTGAAAACTGATTAGGGTGTTGAAATATTCGCGATGGCAATGGTTCTGACGTATTTAGATAATACTTGAATTGATTTACCAATTTCGGTTATAAACATAGTATTGGTTATATTGGGGCCATCTTTCACGGTGCAGGTTTTTTCTAATGCGCATGCGTAAATATGCTCTACTATGGCAATAAAATTGCGTTACTATGCAGAAATATCCAAAATATGCCTTCCCATGTGCCAACAAACAAATCCTTTATACGAATGCACATCGGTATGACAATATCTAAGTATGTCAAATATTTTTTTGTTTGGTGCATGCAGAGGCTTTCGAAAAAATGAATAGTGTTTAGTTAATTTCCTTCAAAATGAATTTGAGATTTCATATTTGCGTACTTCATTTATTAAATATTACAAATATAACCACTAATTCTAAATCACCGATGAGGCCGGAAATAACCCTTATCGTCCATCGTCCTTTACGTGGTAAAATCAATTCAGACAACATATACAAATCAGCTTCCCTAGCCAATGGGTTCGATCCGGTACGGTCTTGTCTACAACTCTCACAAAGCGTCTGTGTAGAGAGCATAAGTGATGCATGCAGATATGCACACACGCTTTTTGTAGCCATAACAGACTGTATATACTTCTATATCAGATTTTAACTTGATCATAATTCTTATTTCGCATGTATCATTTGAACAAGTGTTTTGCCTATCTTCAATATCACATGAATTTTTCATCCACATATAAGACATTTTCCTTGCCATATGTGTTTGCGTTCAACTTAATTAGTTAAGTAATGATAACTGTTCACAGAAACGGCGGAAGAAATTTCATTATCCAGAGAGGATACGGAGGCTGTGAAAGTGAAAACGGCTGGTTAGTTGTCAAGGATACGGACGCTGACGAAGGATGTGCCTGGGACCCTGCCTATAGCTACGTTAGACTATTATATGCCCCGGGAACGACGTACACAACCTGGGATGGTAGGTATATAGACCAATTGATGACGTCACGATTATTTTTGTACTGACATTGACAAGTGTACATTGTTGAAACGCACTATTAAACTGCAATAGTAAGTTAGTTCTTCATACAGAACCTCATAAATAACCTATACAAAATGCATCTAGGAGTAAATGTCATATTTATTCCCAGACAACACTGAATAAAGAAAGGAATAAAGACAAAATGAAGTAATAAATTGATATACAACTAGCAATTTAAAGAAAAATCAATATTAACAGCTTTTTATGCTGTCTTTCTTTTTCAACTTATACCACAGAATGGTTCTCAAGTGTTGTTCATCACACGTATAAATTATATTCCATATTTATTTCACATGTACATGAAATATAAAGCGCTTTCTTTTTATAAAAACGTTGACATGACTAACGTTTACTCTTAAAGCGTGTATCAGAAACTGACTTTGTTCTGTTGGATGTTCTGTAGCGAGCAAGTCGGATGCCGATGCCGTCACACTGTCAGTGATGGGTATGTATAGTTTTACTACAATAATGTCAGGTTGAACAGATTTTACAATTTGTGTTTGTTCATTCAAACATATTTTATTGACACTGAATAGTCAAAGGGATTGTGCACAAGTTCTTACAACTTACTAGGCCCTCTCCACTCCATTCTTTTTTAAGGGAATGATGTAGGTTTTTTCAATTGCACCCCAGCTCTTTTAGGTTCAAATTAGATTTTATTTCCCCATTAATTATTTTGGAGATATACCTGGGTGAAGGTCAACCGAGTTTATCCGTCTCACAACATGAAGCCACATGCAGGAGGCCTCTTTCTCTTCATTCCCTCTACTGGTTCATTTCTTCTCTCTTGCTTTTCGGTCACTCATCCATTCTTGTAATATATTATAAGTATTTGATTTAATCGAAATAATATGTTTTATCTGAAATCGACATCGATTGTATGGACAACTCGTACACATTTTACACCTTTGTGTGCATACGCTAAATTGGTCATGTGTCTGATGAAGGTGAAAGTGTACATATCGTCATCGAAACGTCACATAGAAAATGTTATTGGTTGTGTAAAAAGAACTTCTCATAATATGTTTTATCCCCAAACAATTCCTTAAATTTGATATATGTTCATAAATTCATGTATATGCCAAAAATCGGGCGTAATTGGGCCGGGAATATTATCTTTAACGCTGATAACTTTGTATTGTAGAATGGCACATGGTATTTAAAGGGATAGAAGGAATAACACCTAGTGCCGGTTCCCTGCAGAGTTCATGGGAGGGATCAACTCTCGAGAACGACGGAGTAAGCGCTGCACGAACCCTGACTACTTCTCCAAGTAGCCACTATAAGGACGGACTTGCTGAGATTTGGACGGAAGATTTCACACTCATTGAACAAGTAAATAGTCTTTCATATGTTTGCTAAAGGTTCATGTACGGAATGATATTTGTATAAATCCATGGCTGTTGTATTGGGATCACAGTGCTAACTGTAAAATGATTTGTTACGATGTACTTCATTCAGAGTTGCTACATGCGCAGTCTTCATCATGGAAGATTCAACAATTATGAAATATAAATGTAACAAAGAAAATCATTGGTCTGTGAATTCGGGACAGATGTTGGGGTGTGATTTATGATTCTGTAACGATAGGTCAGTAAAATATCTTTTTCTGTTTCATATTTGAGATCAAACGTATGTGATATCTATGTTTACTTCGTAAGACAAACGCTATGTCTTAGTGTGATATGCTGTTCGATACGTTTTCATTCGTATGCCATGCCATCCCGTTGTCAATACCCCGTGTTGATTTGATGGCTTGACATTTTTGACATATATTTAGACGTAGATTTACATTGCGGGTGTCGTCGATGAAGAAGTAAATACTTACTCTTCCGGAACACCTGGTCGTACATGTATTCTCCTTTTTCAAGTTTTTGAGTTTTCAAAATGCAAATTTGTCTCTCTTTATATTGCCATATTTTTATCGTATTTTAACTTGACACTTCTTTTTTGTTTGATTATCTTTGTATTGCTTTTTTTAGCCGTGTTGTTTTTACGTACTACTTAAAATCTTAATTAGATGATTATTTCAAACATCATTAATCATTCGGGGTTAACCTTATTTACATCCTCAAGGTAGGGGATGTTTATTTTGCTCCCATCCTATTATTTCATTCACAGCTCCACCGACAGTAGTCTGCCATGTTTCTAAACAAAAACACATGGGGGGTATGCGTATCGTCATTCACTTTCGATGGCACGAGGTTATCTCCCCCTAGGGGTGACAAGCTGATCTTTCCCGGCTAAAAATGGGAGACACACGTGTGAAGGTTGGGAGAATATATTGTCGCAAATTGGGTTCTTCTTGCATGCAGAGCTCATCAATTACATAACGTGTTTTGGTCAGTCGGGGTCATTACCAATCATCACTAGGGCTTCATATGCAAATGAGAAATTCGTTGAAAGTAGCATCAGTAAGTTCTTCGATTGACCAATCAAATGCCATGTAACATCTCAAACAATCAGATTTTGTATTATATATCTACAGGTAAAGTATGCATTCTTCAATGATGGAGAGGAAAAAGCTTACGTTGTCTTTAAAGCTATGGATTCTACCAAAACGTCATTTTTTGCGGCGACAAATATAATTGCTAGCAAGTACACGGACTTGACGACATCGGCCCCTCTTTACTGCAGTATTGGCGGGTAAGAATGCATAAGCTAACTTAACGGAATATTTGTTTGAGAATAAATTACCACCAATGCATTTTTGAGAATCCCTACGACAGATCTTACAGGTATTTACATATATTCACATTAAAGTTGTTTTTTTCAGATTATCATTACCATAGACTCGCACAAATATAACGATCTTTGACCAAATCTTACACACTTGTTAATTGTGATATGTGTATATCTTTTGATATCACATAACCTTTTTACTGCTATGTGCATACCTATACACAGACAGACAGACAAAAATGGAAAATGAAAAATATACAAAAGAGGGTTGGTTTTTTAATTTATATCTTAGTAACTTTTAATGTTCTGTTTTAAGAAAGTGAAACTAGCATTTCCTTTTACGAAAGACATTCCTCGTTGACATGTGTAGTTGGGTTGTCTCGTGAACTCTTGCCTTTCATCAAGAGGTCAGAAATGCAATTCTCAGATCGGAAGTGAAAATCTGATTAATTTCAAATAGATTTCTTTGAGTTTTATAGATTGTGATAACTATGTTAGATTTTTGTCAGAGGAAGAGAGCTTAAGGTTCCCCAACGAGTGAGGGTTAAATGTGACTCGATTTAGTAATTTTTTCAAATTGTATTAAGACACGAGGTTAACCGAGTTTCTCTTGGGAATACATATTCCTGTTTCTGATCCGGGACACAATGGCCAAGAACTGGGACGTCTTGGGAGAAATACGTATTTACACCATTGCACAAACTACTAAGGATTATAGAAATATTGAATGTTAACAAAGCATAATCTGAATCCAGATTACGTAAATGATTATTTACATAATAATAATAACATAATGTATATCAAAGATCAAGCCGACGCGATATTTTAAAATTGAGGATATTTACAGCGACACTGTGCGACAGTTTGCGGTGACGGATGCCCATGGTGGATGTACGTCCGACTACCACTGGATGCTGGTAATGGATGCTGGAGCGGACAGTAAACCCTGCGGGTTTGACCAGGACGTGACAACCAGGCCGTACTTCCTCTACAGCAACGGAACAACCAGTGTGGCTCCGGACTCAGGTAAGTTATGACAGTTTTAGTGTAACACACAGTATAACACCCGATATATCAGTTCAGAGGTAACAACGGGCTTTGTCCTGGCCCAAGTAAGATTAAGATACCCATTCTAGCGTAACCCTCGGTATCATTATAATTGATACGTCTATGGCAAAGTCCCCTTTAAGCATTACAGTTGTACCAAACGAAATTGCGTCCATAGAGTCATGTGATCAGCGTAATTTTGAGTCAAACATTGTGGTGACGTTAGGCTGTTCCTGGAATCTTGCTTGCGCTAACGACACAGACACTTCAATATTGAATGTGTAAGGGAATATTTATATATTTAGGTAAATAGTATTAAAATATAATCATTCCGGTTGATGCTGTAAACATACATACATGTATTCAAACGATACTCAAGTGTGATTGCTTTTCGGACATTAATCATTTCACCAATTTATGACTGCGCTAATTGAATTTTCTGTAGATTTATTTTTTTGCATATCTTGTGAGTCTCCCAATTCATCAATGCATTGATTCGCTAAAATTTATTTCCGCTAAAATAAGTACTCTGACAGTATTTTATATAAGTGTAATATGTTATAAATGAACCCAATAGCACTGGTTTTGTTCGTAGGTGCTTTTATTTATTTGTATAAGTTTATAACGTGACATCGTAAAGTATATGCATAATTCAGGCTCGATGCTTAAAGAGTCAACAACGTATCAATCGTCTGTGAACGAGGATAGCACATATATGCAATGTTTTTGCAAGCATTTTCCATTGATACACCTGTATGTACTTGCATCTCTCAACATTGATTTGAACATAAATACCGTCGATTGTGTTCCATGTATGATATATACTGTAAGTTAAAGAATTGTTTTACATGATAATCATGTCAAAGATCAAGCCGATGCTTGTCAATGTTTGTCAATGTGTATATAATGGACGATGATGACGATTGTGATAATGTTGCTTATCAAAGTGCACATATGATGATGATGCTAATGGTGGTGATGATGATGATGATGATGATGATAATGGTAATGAGAAACGAGTGCTTCTTTCTACAAGTGAGGGGATGTACCTATTGTCTGTTTGATGTGGATTTAACAAAAACAAATACAAAAAATACACACAAAAAGTTAAGTAATTGATTCACGTCTTTAGCAACATCGACTTGGAACAGTGGTGGATTCCCGTCAGCCAATGTGATGGGACTGTTCGTCAAAGGTATGTACTGTGTATGATAATGTTAGACAATAAAAATGTTCCACATGGTATACCGTGCTGTATTGTTTGGAAAAACAATAAGTTTAAAAGAAAAGAAAAAAGTTGGGGAGGGGGTGGGATTTGAACCTCAGACCCCGATCGTATCTAATCAGTGGTAGTAGCCTTGTCCAATCCCTCAGCGGCTATATCCAGAACGAGGTTGAGAGGAGGTTACTCGAGTTATTTGCCTGCAGTTGGACAGGGATCCTTAACTGGTAAAACTAGTTATCATTACCATAGGCCTACACCGACAGAGAATCAAGTCTTCATTTCTACATTATCACTTTGTTGCTTTTTATTTTAAGGTAATTTAAAACAAATAACATTACGACGACGTACGCCTGTACCGTTTTTCATGAAAACTATCCTATGTTACATTGGATATGCATGTATGCAACAGAAAGAATAAATAATAGGCTTTCAAGCAACGTTAACTTTCTACAGTGGGAAAGCTATTTTGCTGGATCCTCCTCTCCTCCTCTAATGACATTGCATGCATGAGTTGTAATATGTACTAGATAACGCAGGGTTTCTAGTTTGATGAAACAGCTTCCTACCTTGAGGTGTGACAGAGAAATATACTACCACATGGTAATTTTTGGTTGTCTAACCTGGGGCTTTGCCGAGGGTTAGACAACCTTATAGTCCCTCCGAGGATTTAAGATTTCTCTGTAACATCCTCAAGATGGTGATGCTTATTGGTCTCCCATAATTTCAATACTATGCTTAAACAATAGTTTTCAGCTTTCGTAAGTCTCTTTTTATCCTGATTTGTATATGACCTCTTCTATCAAGAGTTGATTGTGATGTCATTTCTGACTGTTCCTCTGACATGATATAGAATTACAGACTACGGCCTTGGGACAAAGTTCACCAGGTTGGTCCCAACACCTCGAGAAAACAGTTTTGACTATTGACTTAAAGGGCATGAATTAACTGTTGTGTTACTTACAATTATCTGTATGGACAACATTTGTATACACACGACAAAATTCAACACAACACATTTTATTACTGTTAATGGAAATGGACATGCTGAACACCAAGAGTTGTCGCTCCCTTTCCTTTGTGTTTTAATTTTACTAAAACTGCTTCAAATGCTTTGTTTGCTCGTTTAAAATCAGGGTCATTTATAATGTCTATCTGACGTAATTTTGCAAAGAGTGTCTGAAGGCCATATCTTATTGATAGCGTAGACGTTTTGGTGTAACATTCTCCCTTTTTTATTCGAATACCCGCGGAACACGTCTGTAGTTTGGTGTTACGTGTATCACTTTCGGACGTTTCAAAGTCCAACAATGGAGAATCCTTCGCATCGCAATATGCCGTTAGAATTCTTACCGCTGCCTTAATAACACTTTTGGTATTTCAGGAATCCCTGTTTTCAACTAATTCCAGTAACGTTCTCGTTGAGCGACAGCCATCTGCGGAAACGTCTGCTCGTAAACAAACGACGTCAGTGTTCGCAAAACGACTTAATCGAGATCAACTGCATGCTTGGGCTCGTTGCTAAGGAAACATGCGTTAAATCGAGAGCTTTCCATGAAAATAGTTTTGACTTATTCATGGTTGTATATGAATTACGCTATTTTCACTATGAATATAGTCAAAACATGTTTTATTACTTTTCATATAGAGGATCAGGTAACATTTATTTTTGTATTTAACGTCAAATTTGCAATAACATAGCAGGTGACAGAGAAATCATACCGTAGGGGATGACAGAGAAATCGTATCTAATGGGGTGACTGAGAATGTTCAACAGGTACATTTGTGTACCTGTAAAACGGGAGGCATTTCAATGGAGGTTGGAGAAAACGCGGTATCTATATTTACAATCTTCCTTTTAGGTTGGTTTCCGGTAATGAAGGTGGCGTATGGACAATCGACCTCGCCAGCAAGTAGTATATATTATCTGTGGATCTCTTCATCTAGCTCCTACAATATAAACGAGTTCGATTCTAGCGCTTATTCCTTCAGTTCCGGCACACCCAGTTACCGGTCAAGAATCGTCGAAAATTGGACCAGTTACTATATCAGTGCGGTAAGTTCCAAAACCTTATTTTGATAAACTGACAACTGCTGAAAACGTATGTTTTGTTTCTTTTGACGAGTTTGACCAAATCTGTCTCAATATAATTATAATTGCTATTCTATTTTGTTTTATAATTCCTTTTGACGTTGAAATGAAAACTCTCTTCAAAAACATTTCCTTGTTAATATGTATTAATCATGTATAATCTTATTACAAAATATCACAACATCATTTCATTTCTCGTTTAGCATAGGTAAAAATATTAATTTCTCAGCAAATGTCCCTTTGTTATGCTCAGGAAATGTTATAATTCATCAAATGTTTAAACGTTTACTTTTTTTATGAAAACAAATTAGAAAAAAAATGATAATTCGTAAAACATCACTTAATATTCTTTGCGTTCTAGAGTATCAGAAACAACTTTTTAAACGTGTGTTTAATTCGTTACAATCGCAAATACGTTGGAACCCTGTTGTATACTTACCGGCAGATATGAAATATGACATTACAGACTAAGCTTTTATCTTAACATCGCTGCCGGTATTGATTAGAATGTGAATTGGAGATTTAAAGAGTGATGCTTGTGTATTATCTGCAATCTACGTTTAAGGTGAGGATATCCATGATCAAGAGTGGGTCCGAGGCTGCCTTCCTCGTGTTCGATGGCCACGCGTCTAGTCGAACAGACTGGTTATCGTGTTCTGAAAGACTGCTGTACAGTAGTTATAGTGACCTCAACCGCGGTAGTACCCATAACTACTGTTCAGTCATCGGGTAGGTCACTTACCTGTACTCAATACTGAATCATCAGCTAATTTAGCCGTACTCACTTCTGATCCGCCAAGGGCCTATCTGTTTAATCGCACTCACACTCATATCCGTTAGTGGGTTGGTCACTTACCAGTACTAACATAACTGTTCCATCAGTGGATATGTCATTTACCTGCAATCACATACTGACCTATAAGTGGGTTGGTCACTCACCCGTACTAACATAACTGTTCCGTCAGTGGATATGTCATTTACCTGCAATCACATACTGACCTATAAGTGGGTTGGTCACTCAACCGTACTAACATAACTGTTCCGCCAGTGGATAGGTCACGTACCTGCAATCACACTTTTGACCCGTTAGTTTATTGGGTTGGTCACTCACCAGTAGGTTTACCTGTAATCACAAACTGACCTGTTAGTGGGTTGGTCACTTACCCGTACTTACATAACTGATCCGTCCGTGGATAGCTCACTTATCTGTAATCTCATACTGACCTGTTAGTGGGTTGGTCACTCACCCGTACTAACATAACTGTTCCGTCAGTGGATAGGTCACCGACCTGCAATCACACTTTTGACCCGTAAGTTTATTGATCACTTACCCGTACTCACACAACTGACCCATTAGTGGGTTGATCACTTTCTCGTTCTCACACAACTGACCCATTAGTAGGTTGATCACTTTCTCGTAATCACACTACTGACCCATTAGTAGGTTGATCACTTTCTCGTTCTCACACAACTGACCCATTAGTAGGTTGATCACTTTCTCGTAATCACACTACTGACCAATTAGCGGGTTGATCACTTACCCATACTCACACTACAGATTCGTTAGTTGGTTGGTCACTTACTCGTAATCACACTACTGACCCATTAGTAGGTTGATCACTTTCTCGTAATCACACTACTGACCCATTAGTAGGTTGATCACTTTCTCGTAATCACACTACTGACCCATTAGCGGGTTGATCACTTACCCATAATCACACTACAGACTCGTTAGTTGGTTGGTCACTTACTCGTATCGTATTCACACAACTGTTCCGTCGGTGGATAGGTCACTTACCTGCAATTACATACTGTCCGTTAGTGGGTTGGTCACTTACTCGTATTTACAAAACTGTTCCATCAGTGGATAGGTCACTTACCTACAATCACATACTGACCCGTACTCGTCACTTATCCGTCAGCATGTAATATACAATATACTTTCCTGTATTCGCACTACTGATCCAGCCATGCATAAGCCTTATATGTGTACTCACTTGTCTTCCATATGCGAGAACGTCACTCATCTTTACTTAAAACCTCAATGTGAGACACTGTTTAAGGTTATTTTAGGAAATTTACAGACTATATTTCGGGCATAAGTTCTTTGTTCTGAACCGGAGCTTACTATATGTTGTTGTTTGTTTTATAACAAAATCCGAATACACCTAATTATATGTACAGTTGTAAAAGGTAACAATTCATTCAAGAACGTGTGATCACCCTTTGAATAATATAAAACATCACCGGTGAATCATTTCTGTGTTAAGTATAAATACATTCATTGTCTTGTGTCCAGTTAATATACTCGCAGAAATGAACGTTATCATTCTGAAAATACTTTATATTCTTACTTGTGTCAAAGACTCTATACAATTATGGACTTCAGGCGAGGTCTATCCTTCGGCCTCTGTGAATATCGTTCAGACCAGGTCCGTAAATCAGGGATAGACCGAAACTGAAGTCCACAATTGTTTTATTATATGACATTTTACGATAAGATTAATAATTTATCATGGCATAAGCACATAGATGGCATGGACCATTTTGGAATCACAGAGTGTAGGACTTCAAATACAAAATAACATACACAAAAAATAAATTTCAGATTCAATTCATGTGATATTTAATTTCAAGTAAATATTTTTTGAACAATTGACATCATCAATATTAACATAGTTCAGAAGTTGATGAGATAATTCATTTGTATTTGATTTCAGTATTGTGAATGGTAACAGATTTACAGACTGCCTGGGAAATTACCTCGGCCTATTTTTAGTAGCGGTCTGTAACACTTTTCTATTTCTAGGTCGAGGTCTGTAACACTTTTCTATTTATAGAACGAGGTCTGTAACATATTTACAGACTCGTCACGTGACGTCACTCCTCCAATCAGGGCTGGGAATTAGCACCAGGCATTTAATAAAAATAGATCCAGCATATCATGTTTATTATATTAACGATGTTTTCGTTGATGAAATTGCCATATCATATTTTTAGCACTGTATAATTGCAGGGCTTCCTCTTACGGCCGAAGATTCTTTGTGGAGAACAGTTACGGCGGATGCGACGGGGACGCGGGTTGGATGGTGGTATCCGAGTCTGGTGGATCCTGTGACTGGGAAAACTCGTATACCAATCCCTACGTCCTATACAGCGACACCGGTAGCACACATGAAACGAATGCCGGTAATTAGAATTCCAGGTCATGCGACTTGTTCACGTGTCAAAAATGCATTTTTGTTGTACAATATGGTCAGCATTGAGACCAAATAAGCAGATAATGCTAAACTGCAAACGTCAGATCGGTTTCCATCTTCCTGCATCACTGGATATCGGATTAAGTAAATAATTGGTTTACACAATTGATTAACTCCTTTGAATAGGACGGCATTATTAACAAACTTATTATCACGTAAATGATTTTATGTTACGTTATATATTGTACCTACCTTTCTTTACAGGTATGGCCTTAGCGGATGTCTTTGTCATATCAGTTGGTAAGACATGCAAAAGATGTAGATTTGATGTAAACCCCGAATATCATCTTACGAAAATATAAAATAATAATTGAAACAAATTATAGATAAGATTATTTCGATTTGGAATTCAAGTAAAGCTTTGGTATTTTATTTTTTATGCAGTTATATCTAAATATTACCAATACGCCTAGACTATGACGTTTTGCAGTTGCAAGTATAATAAAAGAACACTTGTAAACTAACACCGAAATCATATACAGTATGTATGTGCAAAAATAAAAATAAATAAAAAAACAAACATAAGAAAACAATAAATCCGTGTAGGTATTCGATAATTATAATGCGATGTAAGTTGTACATTGCAAAACTCTTGATATATTTATTTTATAACGAAAGAAGTTTGTTTCCGCTACTAAGAATTTAAAAATATATATATTCAAGTTTGGAATCACAAGTTAAGGCAGTTTAAAGCAACTTTGACTACTTATTTTATGAATGTTCAGCATTCGAGGATTTCTGCAATCTGAGTCCATGCCAAAACGGAGCCACTTGCTATGACAGAGGAGTTCGGTTTCAGTGTGTGTGTGACGGGGAATACTATGGAGCCGTGTGTGACAATCGTAAGTGCCACATTTACCACGTCCTCGATTATATTCGCGAGAGAAGAGTTCCATTCAGAATATATTTTATTTGGACCATTTTGCTTTATAAAGAGAGGATGAAGAAACCAGGTAACCAAAAGGGTTCTTTCAGGCTAAGGGAAACTTCCCATGTCAAGATGTTCATATGTTTTACCATAAATAAGACACACGTTTCAATGCTGTGCTTGTATTATTCCTGTATACCAACATTGGTTAAGTTTAGACTTTTAAATATTTGGCCAGTGCAAATTTCTTTTTTCTTATATATTTCAATTTTTAAACATTTACATTTCAATCAATCACATTTCTGTCAAAAGCATAGAAACGGGATTTTTATAAAATATTTCTTTTGAGAAGGTCTTAAACGAGTATTTCACAATAGTGACACGTTGGTGTAATTGCTGGTACTTTAAATGGGTTAGCTTTTTTTCCTATTAAATACATGTGTTTAGTATAAAATTTACGTTTAAACGAAATTCTGTTGAATATAAAGGTCACATTTGTCAGCCTGTCAGTATCATACCAACGATACCAAACGTTTACCTGAGTTAACACATGGAACGTCCAAATAACATTTCGAAGCAGATATCTTCATGTCTTAATTTATTCCTTTTTTAGTCGGTTGTCCCATTTGATGACATTGCATGATATAAAACACGAACTAAGCAATGAGCTTATTTTTTCACCGCATAACTCTCTATTCCTCCGATAAACATAAAACGGATCAAGTCAAAAAAGCGTAAAGCCCGTTAAGAACCGAATTAAAGCTAGTCGTTAGGCTATCAAAAATAATTGGTGTAAATTGATATGAAAATTAGGCAACACTTAGTCGAAATCATCTTAAGTGAACTCATTTTTTTCAATTGATAAATGAAGACACGATATTTTCATGAATTAAAAATGCAGTTATATCATAAAAGAGTTCGTGTTTGAAATGAATTTGTGATTTGCTTGTAAAGCAAATATGACATTTGGCACATCGCTATGTAATTGTTACAAGTCATTATTTCATAGAACTTGTCATATTTTTTTGGGGGGTCCGTTATTGTTCTCCCATCTAATGTGGATGTAATTTGCATAGTTGACGCCAACTGGACGGCCTGGAGTGACTGGACAACCTGTAGCACTTCCTGTCATGATCAGGGAACACACAGTCGCTCTAGGTCATGCACCAACCCGGTGGCGGCCGGAAATGGGATCACCTGTACCGGCACTTCCTCTGAGAGTGAAGTCTGCGATCCTGTGAGCGAAGCGTGTCCACGTAAGTATACTTATTCTATAAACGTACAGATTTAAGTGATATTTCAATTTTAGCGCGTTTCATGCTTTAAACATCATGTTAATGTATGCCTTTGTATATGCAAGTTGCTGTATAAGTTTCCTATTTTACATATTGTGAATGTGAGAATTAATCATTACGCGTATCGTTTAGAATTCGATAATATGCTAAATTCAGTCGTAAATTGGGATAATAGACTCGTACATTGAATTGCCAAATAATAACTAAACCATAGCCGTTAAATCAATAAGCTTTTAGTTAATTGCTATGCTGTTCATACATAAACATAAGATAAGCAATTTTGTTTGTGCGTCAAACAGTCACGCGTTTCATGTTATTTATCAGTAACTCTCTCGTTGCGTGTGAAAGCAATTTACACAGTTGCATATAGTTTTGTAATCACTGATTTGATATTAAACACGTTATAAAGACCAAATAACTGGATCAGATGAAATACACACCTCAAAACATTCATTTCCGGTATTTACACCTATTAATTTGATATTTCGGTTCAGAGATTTTGTTTGTTTCATTATGTTTCAGAGGTTAATGTATTGATTTAGTATGAAAACGTAAAATATCGTCTTTATGTATTTTGTTTTATATTTTAGATAGCTATTAGATTTGTCGCCTTATTTGCCATGTTATCTGCTTTCCCTTGTCTGGCTTTTCTTTAAATTCAATAAATGCATAGACCTATGATATATATTGACACAAAAAGGTCACAATAAATATTTTGTAGACACAATGTAAGGATACTAGGTTTCTCTCTTTCTCCCTAATGGAACGTCCTGAAATTACCTTATCTGATAAAGTGACGATTAATACTGTACCACCAACCAATCCCGAATGGGGGGGAAATTCAGACATTTCCCCACTGTTGTCCAATATCTATTGTGATTCTATTGTTATTCAGTATACTCAAGTGGTACCATATCAAAAGGAAACAGCTACACGATGACGTGCCCAGCAACATTCACGATATATACCCAGACAGCGTACTACGGTCGCTACAGTAGCTATTCTGACTGCTACGATACCAGCTCCCTCTCCCGAGTACAGAATCGGTGTGACGGCGAAGTGTCATGTACTGTAAGCTTTGATGATTCTCTGTTCACCGGATACACTAGCAGTAACTGTGACGATTGTTCGGTCAGCTATTCATGTACTGACTCCTACATCAGTGGATACGCGACTTTTAAATGCGGACGTAAGTACACTAAAGTTATCATTCACCCATGAAGACATATTTGAATTCTTCCATACAAAGGTAGAAATAGTTCATTATGTTTCAGTTATGAGTGAGTTAAGGATCCCTGAACCGTTGCTAAAACTGATAGATGATTCTACGAATTAGCTTTTCCCGACACGAATTTTACTTTTAAGAATTATTTCTGAAAAGAAACCCATACTTACAGTGAAACAGTTTCTTTTACGAAAATAACAAACAATTAAAGGAAATGACATTTTTTTTTTTTTTTTTACAAAATATATCTAGAGTGCTATGACTTCGGTGGGTCATGGATATTTAATATGCTATTTCGTTATATATTTCGTCATTCCATTTCAAGCACATCCTGATATCCGAACGTTAATGGATTCTGAAAATGTTCATAACAGATTTTCAAATACAACTGGTGTTTTCTTTAATGTTTCAAAAATACAGTACACAAAACGAGAGATTAGCAAATTGTTAATGCTATAAGGTACGAGCGAGTGCCATTATACACCGAATTAGGATACAGTAATGGGTATAAAATATAAAAATGTGTCAATAGTTTAATATATTGTTTTACCCAAGAAATTTTGAAGAAAAAACATAGGCGTACCGTTCCAATTATCTCATTGTGAGTTCAAAGTATCGCAAATCGAGTATTCTCAAATCGTCTTAACTATAGGTACGGGAGGTGTGAGTACATGGCAGCCTTGGTCATTGTGCTCACAGACCTGTGGGGGCGGGACGCGAACTAGGAGTCGCACATGTGACAATCCCCTACCGATAGACCCGGGGACCGGATGTACGGAAACACTTGACGACAGCAAATCCTGCTTCACCAACGAATGTCCAGGTAAATAATCATAACATATGTATCTGGACCTAAATAATACAATTTTTGGTATGATTGGGTACTATGGTTCATTAATGTATCTGTTTCTCAATATTCAATCTAGCACGCTCACTGTTTATTATCACAGTTATATTGTATATTTCTGTTCCATTTAAATGTCATTACTATATGTCAAAGGGACATACCAAGGTATAGTCATGTGTATATGTAAACATAGAGTTGTTTGAGTCTAGTACACGTGTCCTATTAGGGACAGTCCCTATGTCTATTGTCTGTGTTCTGTCCGATGCGTGTTCGTTACTCTTCGTATCTTGACGTGTATGTCCATATTTGGTGTGTTACCTGTCCAGTAGTGTCGGTGATTGTCCATATTTGGTGATGTCTTGAGAACGTGTCCATGTGTGACAGGTGCGAACGTCGTGCGTTGTGAGAGTGAGTTTGGAATAAAACCAACTATACAATCGCGGAGTCGCGCAGTGACAGCCGGAGCTACATATATCCAACATATACGTACTGGACGTCCTCCGGAGTCCGGACGTGGATCATATAACTATATATTGACACTGACACGACTTGATAGTCGATGAAGGTAATTATCCATGTATATATTCAAAGTTACTGTAATGTTGATTATATTTCGGGAAAATAACTAATTAAATTGTAACTTATACTTTTACTAAGGCAGTCATTTTTTACATTTCAGGTTTTTCCCCTACACTTATATAGGTCTACTTGGTGATGTTTCTTCTCGGAGTAATAAAACAACACAGATGATTAAACGAAATCAGCCTCTTTTATTGCTGTGACATGTATTGTCGTGTTGTCAGATTGTAACCAATATGCCCTCGTTCTCATTGTTAAGATCCATACCTTCATCACTGTGAGTGTAGTACATGCAATTTGTAAACTAATATTCTACCCATTCTTGTTACGTGTATCAAGGACCCGTAAATTTCATGTTTCGTCGCTCTCTGTGTTGTACAGGCGATACGTTTGTTACCTATGGATCTCGCTGTTTGTTCCAGTGTGTGGAGAGCATGCATCCGGTTACAAGGACTTTGAGCCATCAAATATGACGGCGTATAACGACTCAACCGCAGGTTTGTAACTTTTGTCATAATCGCATTATCATGTGGTACTAAGTTTCACAATCTAAGCTGTTAGTTGATTTTATATGTGTGACTTCAAGTGCTAATCTTTTTCTTGTTTTTGAAGATTGGGTTACAGTGTATCATATCAGTATGTTAATAATTTGCCCTTGAATTAAATCATATGTATATCAAATGTTATCCACTGATTGGTATAACTTACGATGTATTTTAATTGTAAAGAAATACTATAGAAGCATAAGAAATACAGCTTTGACTTCAAAACGTGTGTTTTCATTTTATTGTACCATAAGATATAACGTTTTAAGATGCATCATGCAAACACATATTACAGGAATTTCGAAAGCGTATAGTGATGTGGACAACCTTGCTAAATACATGTTCGATACGAGATAAAGACAGTATCATATTCTGATAAACAAATTATATATTCCTTTGAAATATACAATTACATTTAAATAATTGACAATATAATAAAAATATATATATATAAATATTGCTACTGATGTCAAATGTTACAACCTCGGTCATTCCAAGTAACAATTTATAATCCGATGGTATTTATAACAGGAGTTGGCTTCCTGCTGACCAACACATGGTGGGAAATTATCTGCTGTGAAGTGTTGGAAGCCATTGAGTTCATGCCGTTACACGAGGGAACAGTAACTTTTATTGTGTGGAGGGCATCTGGTAGTACCTATATTGTCGTGGCGACGGCGTCATATGTTGTAACGGGTGAGTTGTCCAGGATAGCGGGGTAATTTGCATACATAATATTATATATTATATGTTTGAGAGAATGTTACAATTTACTGAAATGTTGAAATAATTTGTTTGATTAATTGCTGATCGCTATATTCAATAGTTCATATCTAGCAAGTATGATTTGGTGAAAGAAAAACATTCTGCAGAAAAGGTCAACTTAATCCGTTTTAACATGTATGTAAACTCAGCCTTCAGTGTCTGATGCTGTACATTTAGTGTCGCTGTGGAGGTGATTATGAAGTGCATTTCGTTGCGATTCTCTGTCACAGTTGTCCGGCATTTGTTTACTGCTGTCTTTCATTAGTTTTCTGTTCAATGTTGTGTTGAAGGTCTTTACGTAGTTAATTTATGCTGTACATTCATACACTAAGTATGGTGTCTGTGGTACTTATGTATAGTGTAGAGCATTTTAGTACATTCTTTGTCGAGCTTTTATTGGTGTTTATCGCTATGTTATAACTTAATGCCGTGTTCCATTACAGCGTCAGATGCCAATGGCACCGTGGCAGTAAACTACACATTTCCAATTGGTCAGCGAATGATAACTAAAACGGGCGACAATGTCGGATGGTAATATTTTGCTTTCTTAATTTTTGTTTCAAAATATTCAACAAAAGACTTCATTGGTAATCCATACAACTGCCATGCTCTGTCTGTAATACTATTTATTTCCGGTCCGATATTCAATTATCCTTTCTTAGTGTATCAATAGATTAAATGATTTTTTTAAATTTGGCTATTGTTTGTTCCCTATCTTTTTCATGTTTTTGGCTGTTATAATGTTTCTATTAGACATGGTTGATATAAGAGGATCAATGAAATTGACTTGACTATCCCTTGTTACACTATCACAAGAGCATCGACTATTTAGTAAATTCCTTTTTGTGAAAAAATGCAAACGTTTTTAATTTGCCACATCTGAATTAAAAAATATTGATGGAACATTATGATCATGCCACAAAGCTTTCACTTGATTTGAATCTTAGAATTTATGAATATTTTCTCTTCCTATGTCAACCTTTCAATATAGATGTCCCGGCAAAAAATACCTGAGTGTACACATGTACTCATGAATAGTCCCAAACTGCTCAGAGATGTATCAACTAGTGGATTATAAAAACCGAAAAAAAAACATTATATTTAAAGGTATACATCCGGACCGAATCTGATTCCATTTATAACCTGTACGGGGGAGGAAACTTGTCCAAATGCAACCAAGAAAGCTCCATTTGCTTCTGAGCCAACTGCTGGGGATTCGTTTGCTTGGAACACCAACGGGGGCGTGGAAACACTCACGGACAGGGCATATGCAATTAAGTTTTACACGAACCAAAGTAAGTTCTTCGTACTTAACGTACAGTTTTTAGCAAACTTATAAAAAACGATGTTAGCAAAAGAGAAATATTTACACTTTTCAGTAAAATGTTGAACATTCACTGTGATCGAATACTAATTCGTTTTGCTTTTAAATTGTATCAACAAGTAAACCAACAAGCAGCATTACGCTATTCGTCAATGTATCAAAGGTTTTGTGGATGTTTCTTACTACGTATGTTTACTTGTGTTGATATTGTTTTCATGTGTTTAGATACTGCACCTTACGTAAACCAGACCGACTATTCAGCTTTTGTTAAGGATCATGAACCTGTTGGAACATTTGCTATAGACTACGCGATATTTACTGACGAAGTTGGCGACCCTCTTACCCATTCTATCAGTCACCCAGAGGACTACTTTGAATTAAACTCAACTTTTGACCCAAGTAGTTTTTTTTATAAACATATTCTTAAATTGGTATTTTATACATCAAACAAGTAGATACATACGCATAACATGTGATTTAACGTGGTATATAGTGAAACTTAATATCTATAACTGTGCACAGAACATACTGTATTAAGTGAACAAGCTACGCTAATGTAAATGGTAACTGTATAACGGGAAAAATTAGCTGAATTTTGCTTTCGCCATTTCCTAACTTCACAATGAGAGCAAAATAATTTTACAGTGAAAATTAGTAAAAAAACCAGAATATATATGTTAATCTATTATAAAGGGTAAAATTAATGTTAGCCAATATGCATTTTACTGGCGAAGGGAGAAAGTTTCCCATGATACGGTAACTCTTTAGCAAAGCAGACAGTCCATTTTGGTCATCATTACATCAACAATCACAAAAGAAAGATCAAATCTCTTCAGGTGGTTTTAATAACTTTAATAATCATCTCTGGTCAACGATTAAATTTGCCTTCGTTACGGAAAGCGAAACGCTGATTGTTCAACTATGAGAAAAACGTCATTATATCTCAATAGGCGCAAACCGTATTTGATTGTCTTTTTATATTATTATTTCAGCACGGCTGTTCCTGCAAGTGAAACGGGCACTGCCGAAAGATTACAATGTTTACAGTATACGACTAACATCTACAGACACATGTAGCCAATCAATCACCACTACCTACACTTTAACTACGTATAATGCGGTTTGTAAATTAACATTTACTACGAATATTATAAATATAACAAAATAATACCAAGAAGTGTAAAAAAACACGTTTTTTTTTAACTCAAATTGACAGAACTAAGGACAACAAATAACACTGGACATTTTTGCAAAGATAACCTTAAAAAATTCTAGGAAATAAGACCAGATATTCCGGAAGGGTTCGAGTCTTCTGATTCATCGCCGACACCTGCGTTGTAAATCTAGGTCATATTCAAGCAATATTACGCCCTGTCCTCAAAACCAGAACTAAGTAACAAAAACGGTACAATAGATCACACCATGTGGTATTATCAACATAGTCGACATTCATATAACGTAAATTTATGCAATACATTTTCTAATGAAATATGGTTAGTGTTGAGGAACATTCAATTCGTGGTCAGTGTTGTGAATGCATATTATTAAAGGGCTACTGAAATAAAGATGATTGAAGAAAACGTGAACCTTTATAAAACATCTGCTCTTACTTACCTTTAACATTTTCTAAGGTCTCCACATAATAATTTTTTTTGAACCTATTTCGATCTTTAATCGATTTTGAGTGAAGGTTCTGTTGACATCGATGTATTTTCTTATTTGTTTCTTGTCGGCTTACAGTTTCGATTTTATCCTGCTGTATTCGTAATAAGGTATGTTTTTGTTTGCTATATTTCTATTTTTTACATTAAAAAATCATTTAATTCCTTGCGGAATTGTAATTTTCCTTGAAACTTTTCAAGCCTCCTGTTTACCTAAATCTTCCGACGGAACTTACTATCGCAGAGGATGTGTCTGGAGCTAAGCTGATTTGGCAGGTAGATGTGTATGACCCTTCCAACAACGACTCTATATGCTGTACTCTGGCGAAAGTGGAACCAGCCACCTTCAACTTTGAAATGAAATTCACAAATAATTGTAAGTTTTCTTTTTTTTTATTTATAAAAATGATTGTAATTAATAATAATTCGAGGATCTTATATACCGCTTTATCACAACCTAGTTGGTGTCGTAGGTTGTCTCAAATGGTTCACAAAAACAGTATCCGTGGTTTCAGGGCCTTCGCTACCAGCCAATGTCTTTCTCAACTCCCTGTGGAGCACATAGCCGGTGCTGTCATTGTGGCGCTGTCAGCTAGCAATCAACAAGTCTACCACTGCGACACCACGTGCTTATTTTTATATGAGTAGACTGAAACGATTGGAGTAAAGTATCTTGTTCAACAATACAACACAGTGCCAAGACGTGACTCGAACCCGCAACCCTTTGGTCACGAGCCCGGCGTCCTGCCACTAGACTACTGTGCCTCTAATGCAAACTAAAGTGCTACTTTTTTTGGTTGCAGATATGTACATGTATGATAGTCCTTTATGCTATGCTCGATAACCAATTTCCTTTTTCTAAATAGAGAGTTGATATCATTAACATCAATGGGCAGAACAAAATAAAAAAATAATCGATATTTTGTATTAACATGTGCATTTTCAATAACTGGACCTTTACATAATTCATTTGCGTATCTATGCCAGGAATGTAATTACACATAAGACAGCAATCCTCAAATTATAAATGGCCCAAAAACTACCTTTTTAGAAAGAATATAAATGTGTAAAAGACATATTCACCATCGGTTCAGATCAATATAGATAGAACTAAAAACATTTTCATTTTCTACAGGTAAAAATCATAAAGACAATACATAATTTTCTGTACCCATGCTCTTATTACAATTTCTATACCAGTAAATCCACGAAATTTAACAACAATAGAGTACTCCTACTGGGTCTAGTTGGTAATTACACTAGCACAACTTAAAGGTAATTGTTCATATAAACAATAGTTATTTGGTTAAAATACACCTATATGCGACCAATCATCATATTACAATATGTAATATAATCAAGAAAAAAAATATGTTTCGTTTGTATATTTTATAGTAACCAGAACATGATATAACGATCGAGTACACACATATCACTGTTTTACTACAATTATCAACATATCAATTTTACGTGCCATGTATGTGACAAACGGTTTTCCAGCGTGTTTGATAACAAATCGTCGCCACTTTGTCATAACATAGGATTATCTTTTTGAAGTGGCATATTGTTTAATCTAGCGTAGTTTAACCAACACTCAATCACAGCAGCGTGGAACAAAGCATTGTCAGTATGACACGCGTGTGTTAAATGTCACAGATGCATACACACAATTGATTAACGGGTCACAAAATGTGACGATCAGATACTGATTTCGCATTTGGATTGGTTTTATTTAAGGCTTACACACTTACATGTACCGCGGTTAATGGCTTTGGCAGGAATACAGCATTCATTCAATCATCAAGTAGAGTTACTTGACTATTTCTATGTGTGACTCTGAGCTATATAATTTGCTATTGTTGACAATGAATTCAGTTCGTTTCAAGGGTAAAGCGACGGATGTGCTCTTATTTTAGCTACATTTTGTTTAATATCTAAAACGATTGACCGTTACCGCAAACACATGTTATCTGCATGCTTTAATAATGAACAAAACACACATTCACATGTTTAATCAAATGTTGATAGCTCAACTAACTTAACTACATTTGTATGAATGAAAATACCGGGTTTTAATTAGAATATTGTTATATAAACTTATAATTAATTATAAACATACTTACATGTATACGGTTGCCATCGGCAAAACTCCCACAAATACCACATGTATTAAGAAAGCAATAGTTCAACCTACAAGGGTTTTATTTGGGATCCATTACCCATTTTATTTTGTTTTGGTTTCTCCTCAGTTCATTTCATCGACTTTTAATTCAGAATATATG
Source organism: Mizuhopecten yessoensis (assembly GCF_002113885.1). Classification (NCBI taxonomy): domain Eukaryota; kingdom Metazoa; phylum Mollusca; class Bivalvia; order Pectinida; family Pectinidae; genus Mizuhopecten; species Mizuhopecten yessoensis. The sequence goes on along the minus strand of NW_018403417.1, from coordinate 32,305 downwards.
AGATCGCTCCCCTGCATAAGCATGGATTCTGTGCGTAGGCCTCTTTATATTGAAGCTTGGTTAAATCCTATGACACGATCAGAAAATGAAATGTACACATTGAAAACATTAATATTCTTAAAGTTTCTGTTGATTTCATCAAATCAAGTTAAGCATTTTTGATTTATCACCAGAAAAGCAAATGGACTTTAGTACAACATTTAAGTTCCAGCATGATAAGTTTCATAAATACGCGCCCAGATATTGTCGTTGTGTTCAGACGGTGTGAGTTTTTCTCAACTTCTACTATGATAATACTGGAGGTAAAATGGACATGACATTGCATCACAATCATAATTCAACTTTGCCGAATATTTTATTTTTTTTCATTTTTTAGATTATTTTTATTAATTGCTTTTCAAGTCTGATAAAACTATTTAAATAAACTGACGAAAGTAAGAAAATCATCAAAAAAGATTAATTCGAATAAGTTGACAGTTGTTTCGTTTTTTTCATTATTAAGTATGATGTCTGCAAGTTTGTATCTAAATAGGGTTTAAATTCCCGACCCTGAAATATGATGAGAATAGTAACGTCATAATAACAATTCTATTACATATATAACATACAGAAGCATTGGCACATTTCCTTTTTTTCATCAACGAATGGAAATACTATCTTATTCGAATTCATGTTACCTAAGTCATGCAAAACCTAACGTTGTTTTGTGAAGAAAAAAAAAACTCACATCGATTCTTTTATTTCGCCTTCATTTTTTAGCATTCAACATATTTCTAACAGCAAGCGCCGCCTTTGACTACAAAGAAATAAGCGATTTCTATAAACTTAGAGTATGCTGTTCCGATGACACAGGGACATCGATGAGTTTCATTGACATCGATATTACAAACATCGTTATCAAAGAGGCCTACCTCCCACCCAGTAAGTATGGATTATTTCAAACCGTAAAAAGAAATCTGAATAGCTCAAACTTGTGATTTTTAACATAATCTAAATGTCGTCGCTGAAACAGAAGACGCTTACCTTTCCGGGACATCTGATCTTATTTCTTTACATTTTTTCAAGAGTTACCATGCAAGTAATTTCTTTATGTCAATCATTATTTTCCCTAGTTTTATCGATTTTGAATTCGAATAACACTTCTGTTTATTTCTCGGTATTCTTTTTTCTTTCCTTTGCCGAGATGCGGTATTTTTATTTCTCATTTAAATGAAAAATTGGGTATATACACCAATTAGACGTTTATTTTTTCATTCTGTTATTTTACAGCCTGGTTTTTCCTCGCAATGATGTGTAGTCTTATACCCATCATGATCACCTTCATTATCGCATGCACCATTCTGTTTGCTACAATGTTTTGCGATCCGGAATTAAATTATGTCATCGTCTACGAAGATTAGTGGAGATCTATTCTGGATTATAAGTAAACTTATATAAAAGTCAACGACGAGGAACTTTCTACAAACCGGCAAATCACCTTCATTATCGCTTACATCGTTCTGTTTGCTACAATGTTTTGCGATCCGGAATTAAATAACATCATCATCATCAACGAAGATTAGTGGTGATCTTTGCTGGATTATACGTAAACTGATATGAAAGTCAATGTAACTTTCTGCAAACCGAGCATTACTTCATTATCGTTTGCACCGTTCTGTTTGCGATCCGGAATCAAATTACGTCATCATCAACGAAGATTAGTGGTGATCTTTTCTGATATGAAAGTCAGTGTAACTTTCTGCAAACCGACAAATCTTTTTATATGGATTATAAGCGTCATACATCAATGTGTAATTATATACGGACACTGAAATTAATTAATATTTGTGATATCGACAAAGGAATCGTACTTGGGTTTTTTAGTCTTGTTGACGCTTATTTCCTAAGACACTATAAAATACGGATACAACAGAAGTATCAACATTTACATTGTGAGCTTATATATAAGATAACGGTTATATTAACCTCTGTTACTGATATTCGCAAATGGATTTAAGCACAGGAGAAAAGCTGCTGGTTCTATTATTGATGCATTAAGTGCAAACAAAAGCAGATGTGTGAACATGTCAAACGGCTATTCTGGAACTTCATTCTTATGTTAAGAATTTTATTTTTTTTTACAGGGGGAAAGTGGCCAAATATCTGATTGACCAAATTTCCAATTTGACAACATGTTTAAGGTGTACAACAAAGTCATTTTTTCAGCCAACGCTTGGTCACTAGGTCTATGTTGCAAAGATCTAGATGGGTGAATAGACACTAAAGCTTTTTGTAAAAACATGTATTGTCAAAAGTCATATGACATATGACTTTAAACGACTTTCATTTCCTTCCAAACAAAATGTTAATCCGGATATTGATTTCTTGATAGTATTTCTGGATTAAACGAGCCTTGATTGTTACTGTACGATAGTGATGTATGTTCATTGTTGATGACGGATTGGTTACAGTTGGCAAAAACGATACGTGTTGTATCGTCAATGAAGATACAAATATGTTACGTATTTATCTTGGCAAGTTGTTACTTACCTATTTTATATACTAACAAGTGATACGCAAATAAGACATTTATAATGTTTTGCCTTTTCACAAACACGACACACATATATAACCGACACATGGATTTTATCCCTGGTTCTATAAATTATAAATCAAAGGTCTTATTCTCTTCACTACTGGTCATAGTTGTAATGTACATGATTACAGTAAATTTATTCAGAATTATTTCAAAATATCATAACTCCCTAAAATAATCTGCTACTAAGAATTGTCTTTAAATGAATTTTGTAGAAATTACCTAAATTTCACAGGGAAATAACACTTTAGGAGGAAAAAAAGCAGTCCTACTCGTTATATTAATTAATAATTTTATCAGTACATTATTATCCATATTTTACTTCACAGTTTATGCATATGTTATCACTTTATTCAATGCTGCTCTACGTTATGTATTCGTTTTCGCCATTTGTTTTGAATTTTTATGTTTAAATATGCTTATATCACTCATACAGTACATACAATGTATCCAATGAAAAAAAACATTTTTGTACATGTATGTATCATGTTCCATATTAGAAATCCTCCAAGTAGAAAGCAAATGGTAAATTCGATTTTCTTTTCATTTATGCTTGTTAGTTATCAATGTGTTAGTTTACTACTAGTATATAAAGTCGAACGCATTTTCAACAAAATAACCACTTATTCCTCTATGCTTGAATGATGAAACATTCCGGATATGGACTGCACGCTATCTAAATGTTAACTAGACTTACCTTTATTTTCACCTACAGTTTGCTTAGGTACAGAATGTGGACGAAAACCGTACGAGTCAAAACGAGTCTTTGATGTTTAATTCAAATTAAAATTAATACATCCTACCTGTGATACAAAAACTATATCATTGTATTAATCAATTGCAAGGAGTGTGCCTGAAAACTACCCGCTGATGTGAATTTTGGTTTTTACAAAACGCACGCAGTCTTGTTTAGATATATATGGTAATATGGAAATATGGATATATCTTGTTCATTCCAAAAACAAAACCAATAATAAATTGTATTTACCCTTGGTTGCAAATTTATTATTATCTATAGGTAACATTGCGTATTAATCACTGAAGAAATGTCAATTAGTCTTCAACGATATCAGTGAATAATTTTATAAATGTTATGTTCGATAGTATGTGCTACTTGCGGAAACACAGCAGTATACGTGTATGTCAAATTACATGAAATACAATAGATAGATATCATGCCAAAAGGTCTGTTAGTGCTTTTGTAGTCAAACTATGATATCAGTCCTGTGTATCTTAAGACGTTACACCGATAACGGATATACCTATTGTCACAGTCTCAGATATCTCGGTACGTCACAGTGAGATCTACATCCAAAAGCGTGTTTTGATTTACGCGGTGACTGAAGTATGACCCTCTCTAGCGTTTTATAGCATTGTCTTACTTGGCTATAATGAATAAACTCGATACCTTTAAGTGTTTCATGTATAGGAATAGAAACAACATTTTCGGCGAGTCTGTAGTAGCTAGCTTTAAACACACTATTACTGAAACATATTACAAAAAAAGCCTTGTTTTAAGAACTTCATGAACAATATTAGAATCACTAGTATTATACAAACAAATGGCATAACACTACACTATATTATAGGTATTGTGTAGCTTTTAATTTCAATATTGTATCTAAAACGTTATGTTTTTATAGTTTGTACCATAATTAAGTGTTCGTGATGATATGCTTTGATTATGTACTCTGCGTATACACTGCTTTCTCCCTAATCATCAACATTTTATGTTGTTGGAATCACGATGATAAAATGAAAATGCAAATATTCCTCCTGTTTATATTCTATATTTAACCATTTTAATTATGTTACACATTGCGAAAATGCAACATGTTCTTAGTATACATGTTTATAATGTAAAAAAGAGTTCTGAATTATGATCACTAATTAAAAAATGAAACTCTTGTTCATTAAACATTATCCACATATTTTGTGTTCTGTTTTATAGCTCGTGTATGTACAATAAAATATTTGGTATACCTACTCGATCACCTGGGTCATTGCACTGTTTGTGTATCGCACATCTGATCAGGCAGACATAACGTAGCTTATTGTTTTTACTCGTAGCCAAAACATTTGAAGATATGTGAGATTGACATTTAAGAAAAATAAAGGTTAATGAAACTGTGCGCGGCTATTAAAACGCAACATCCCTTTTTGTTCTTGAGAAAACTAGTTTTGATAATAACATTATATATCCCATTGGTACATATTTACATATTTGAAACTCAACTGATCAATGTTGCTTCATTTTTATTGCCAAGTAAGCTTGCATTGCTCGCAGAATAAAAATCGGGTAGGCCTTATGCACGTAGCCGTTACAGCTACACTGTACCATCGGTTGACAATGTAGGTCTTTGTTGTAATATTTCACCTGATGTTTAGTGGGATTCCACTACGTTTATTAGTTGGAGGATTGAGACTATGGAATCGTGATTTATTCTATAGTCCTGAAATATTGAAAGGACACACAGAGATAGTATGAAGTGGTTACGAATATTGGTGATATTGATTAACATTTGGCAACAGAGCAAAGGTAAGTATTTGGTTTGAAGGAGTTGACATAAATGTGAACTTCCTTAACCACATCCAATTTTGACACGGTTATCATTCAAAAATGTTTTGTTTAATTTCAAGTAGCATGATAAAGGAAACTTATTTCGATTATTTTTCTTTCTTAAATAGAATATTATATCTTTGTTGCCAAGGATTTCGAAATCTTGAAATAAAACATGTTAAATTATACAATATGGATATTTGTATAACTATTTAACGACTCTCGTTTCGATTATGGAAATAAGTTCAATTCATGTTTTCTTCATTAAATATTATCTCTGTGTTACCATGGAAGTCGAATTCTGAGAGTTTTAGAAAAATGTATAGTTTGATACAATTGATATCCGTATAATTAAACAGCTTTTTAAACTCTTGAAATACCTTCAATTCACTTTTGCCTTATGCCAATGTCAAATATTATGCTCGGACATTGTATGGTTTTCACATTTGCAGTAGATAAATAAGGCCATAATTTATTCAACACATCATTATCATATTCCGACATAGTGTGTGAATGTACAGCTTGTTAAAAAAACTCACATTAAAATTAGTTTGGTAGTTTTGGAGTATATACGCATAACTCTCATGAAAGTGTAGAAAGCATTTTATGTTCATTTTGTATTTATCTACATGTAACTTAAAATCATGAAGAGGACACTATTTTCATGCCAATATCAGTAAATTATGTATAGATTCAGCTGCAAACTTCTATCAGATATGCAACTGATTTTGCTCTTAATGATTATAAACTGAAGAAACACTACCCATTTGCTGGCTTAGATTTTCGCACATGATCACCACATGAGAATGCCTTCTTCGTACACCACGGTAAAATCAAAGATTATGCCAATGGATCATCAACGTTCATCTGCCAAAAGTACACAGCATATCATATACAGGCATTATAAAGTACATATTTTAAATCATCACACTTGCATGACTAATAAACCACATTATCCAACAGTTTAAATAGTAAGTTATAGAAATGAACATTTTATGTAACCATTAAAGAAATAGTTATTTGTAACCCGACTTTAAGTACTGAAAATTAAGAGGGGTAACCAGACTGTAAACATATACAAACCAATCAGTAAAATCACATTGTACAAACACATTACAGCAATTCGACTGTATACAAGCTTTACAGTAATGAGATTGTACATAGATCTTACAGTGATTACACAATACATCAACTAACAATAACAAGATTGTAAACAAACCTAAGAATTATCAGACTGAACGCAAACCTGACAGGCAATGAACTGTACACACACTTTAGACTATTTATAATTTTAAAAAACTATCAATAGTTCGACTGTATCTAAGCTAAAAATAAGTATTTTTTATGCAATCTTTAGAAAATTAGAGTGTATTCAAACCTCAAAGAAGCCATACTGTAAACAAATATAATAGTATAAAAGACTGGACACAAAACAAACATAAAAGGTTGTAAATTAGCATAACCCTAACAGTTATTACACTGTAAACAAAAACTATTCAGTTATCATACTTTACATAATCCATACAGTCATCATACTTTACATAATCCATACAGTCATCATACTTTACATAATCCATACAGTAATTAGACTGTACGTAATCCATACAGTAATTCAACGCACATAATCCTGAAAGTAATTACGATATATAAAAATAATAGTCACAGGATTGCACATCAACCATACAATATTTAAATTGAACAAACCTAACAGTAATTAGAATGAACATAAATAAAACCTTACAGTAATTAAACGTACATAAACCTTAAAGTAATTAGACGTACGTATTCCTTATAGTAATTAGACGTACGTAGTTCAATAGTAATAAAACGTACCCTGTCCTTACTGTAACTAAACGTGCATAATCCTCACAGCAATTAGACGTGCATAAACCCTACATAAATTAGACTGTACGTTTTCCTTATAGTAATTAGACGAACGTAGTCGTTACAGTAATAAGACGTACATTGTCCTTACAGTAACTTAACGTACATAATCCTAACAGTAATTAGACGTCCATAAACCTTACAGTAATTAGGCGTAGGTAGTCCTAATAGTAATAAGACGTAGCCTGTCCTTACAGTAACTAAACGTTCATAATTCTTACAGTAATTAGACGTACACAATCTTTACAGTAATAAGACGTACACAATTGCACATACACATTACAGTAATTAGATGGTACAAAACTTACACTAATTATATTGTATATAAAACTCACATACACTCGATTGTACATAAACCTTACGGTAATTAGAGTTCAGAAAAAAACTGTTAGCTGACTACACATAGCAAAAGTTAGACTGTACACAAATATAATATGCATTAAACTGTTAATAATCCTTACAGCAATGACGATCTATACAAATATATCAGTCACTAAATTGACATAAACCTTACAATTATTAGACTGTTCATAGAGAAATCAAATTCAAAATCTAGTATCCTTATAATAATTAGATTCTACATGTACATACTGTTACAATTATTGGACTGTGCATCCAACTAACGGTAAGTAGACGGAACAGTAACATCACAGTAATTAGACAGCATATAAACATAAAAGTTATTAATTCTGTACATAAACATAACAGTAATTAGACTCTATATAAACATAACAGTAAAAAAACTGTATATAAACATAACAGTAATTAGTCTGTATATAAACATAACAGTAATTAGACAGTATATGAACATAAAAGTTATTAATTCTGTACATAAACATAACAGTAATTAGAAAGTATATAAACATAAAAGTTATTAATTCTGTACATAAACATAACAGTAATCAGACTCTACATAAACATAACAGTAATTAGACAGTATATAAACATAACAGTAATAAGACTGTATATAAACATAACAGTAATTAGACAGTATATAAACATAAAAGTTATTAATTCTGTACATAAACATAACAGTAGTCAGACTCTACATAAACATAACAGTAATTAGACAGTATATAAACATAACAGTAATAAGACTGTATATAAGCATAACAGTAATTAGTCTGTATATAAACATAACAGTAATTAGACAGTATATAAACATAACAGTAATAAGACTTTATATAAACATAACAGTAATTAGTCTGTATATAAACATAACAGTAGTTAGTCTGTATATAAACATTACAGTATTTAGGCTCTATATAAACATAACAATAATGTGTTCTGTATATAAACATAACAGTAATTAGGCTGTATATAAACATAACAGTAATTAGTCTGTATATAAACATAACAGTAGTTAGTCTGTATATAAACATTACAGTATTTAGACTCTATATAAACATAACAATAATGTGTTCTGTATATAAACATAACAGTAATTAGACTGTACTTAAACATAACAGTAATTATACTGTACATAAACATAACAGTAATTAGACTGTTTATTATATAACAGTAATTAAACTGTACATAAACCTTACAGGTTAAATGAAGAGATACAAAATTTGAGCTGAACGTTTGACCCAGTGACCTTGACCTTTGGTCAAATGACTCCTTGTTTTATTCCGATCAACATTGCTTCAAAGTGTCATAACGAAATGTTCACCAGTGAAAATATACTCAATTGGATCTTGACATTTCACCTAGTGACCTTGACCTTCAGTAAGTTGACACTTTGTTAAATTCCGACAAACTATGCTTCATAATGTCATAACAAAATGTCCATCAAGGAAAATATACAAAATTTAACCTTGACCTTTGACCATATGACCTTAACCTTTGGTCATTTGACTCATTGTTTAATTTTGATCAACTTTGCGTTATCATGTCATCACAAAATGTTCATCAGTGAAAAGAGGCAAAAATTGACCTTGATCTTTGAACCTAATGACCTTGACCTTTGACCTCGACAGTTTACCTCAGTGTGCCTCATTGTGTAGTTCCGAACAGCTTTGCTTCATAATGTCATAAAATGTTCATTAGGGAAAAGCTACAAGATTTAACCTTGACCTTTGAACCTAATGCCCTGACCTTTTACCTTGACTTTTTGCATCAATGTGTATTTTTGTGAACTGAACATCTTGTTTCATGTTTCCTCTATATATAACATCAAGTTTCAAGTAAATCGATCAATAAATACCAAAGTTGTTAGCCAGGAACAAAATTTGTGGACGGACGGGCAGACAGACAGATGGACGGACGGACAGACAGATTGATTAATATAGGGCACCCGTATCTCCGATACGGGGCTGGCCCTAATAAGAGAGTATTAAAACCAAACAATTACAAGACTGTATATAAACCTTGCAGTAATAAGACTGTATACAAACCTTACAATTATTAGAGTGTAGATAAACGTATCAGTAACTACACTGTGCATAACCCTTACATTAACAGGACTGTACATAAACCTTACAGTACCAGGACTGTACTTAAACCTTACAGTAATAAGACTGTACATAAACCTTACAGTACTAGGACTGTACTTAAACCTTACAGTACTAAGACTGTACATAAACCTTACAGAAATAAGACTGTACTTAAAACTTACAGTACTATGACTGTACATAAACCTTACAGTACTATGACTGTACATAAACCTTACAGTACTAGGACTGTACTTAAACATTACAGTACTAAGACTGTACATAAACCTTACAGTGCTAAGACTGTACATAAACCTGTCAGTAATAAGACTGTCCATAAACCTTACAGTAATAAGACTGTACATAAACCTTCCAGTACTAAGACTGTACATAAACCTTACAGTGCTAAGACTGTACATAAACCTGTCAGTAATAAGACTGTCCATAAACCTTACAGTAATAAGACTGTACATAAGCCTTACAGTACTAAGACTGTACATAAACCTTACAGTACTAAGACTGTACATAAACCTTACAGTGCTAAGACTGTACATAAACCTGTCAGTAATAAGACTGTACATAAACCTTACAGTAATAAGACTGTACATAAACCTTACAGTAAAAAGACTGTACATAAACCTTACAGTAATAGGACTGTACATAAACCTTACAATAATAAGACTGTATACAAACCTTACAGTAATAAGACTGTACAAAAACCTTACAGTAATAAGACTGTACATAAACCTCACAGTAATAAGACTGTACATAAACCTTTAAAGTAATAAGACTGTACATAAACCTTACAGTACTAGGACTGTACGTAACCCTTACAGTACTAAGACTGTACATAAACCTCACAGTAATAAGACTGTACATAAACCTTTAAAGTAATAAGACTGTACATAAACCTTACAGGACTAGGACTGTACTTAAACCTTACAGTACTAAGACTGTACAAAAACCTTACAGTACTAAGACTGGACATAAACCTTACAGTAATAAAACTGTACATAAACCTTACAGTAATAAGACTGTATATAAACCTTACAGTACTAAGACTGTACATAAACCTTACAGTGCTAAGACTGTACATAAACCTGACAGTAATAAGACTGTACATAAACCTTACAGTAATAAGACTGTACATAAACCTTACAGTAAAAAGACTGTATACAAACCTTACAGTAATAAGACTGTACAAAAACCTTACAGTAATAAGACTGTACATAAACCTTTAAAGTAATAAGACTCTACATAAACCTTACAGTACTAAGACTGTACATAAACCTTACAGTAATAAGACTGTACATAAAGCTTACAGTAATAAGACTGTACATAAACCTCACACTAATAAGACTGTACATAAACCTTTAAAGTAATAAGACTCTACATGAACCTTACAGTACTAAGACTGTACATAAACCTTACAGTGCTAAGACTGTACATAAACCTGACAGTAATAAGACTGTACATAAACCTTACAGTAAAAAGACTGTATACAAACCTCACAGTAATAAGACTGTACAAAAACCTTACAGTAATAAGACTGTACATAAACCTTACAGTAATAAGACTGTGCATAAACCTTGCAGTAATTACACTGTACATAAACCTTACAGTAATAAGACTGTACATAAACATCACAGTCTTATTACTGTGAGGTTTATGCACAGTCTTATTACTGTACATAAACCTTACAGTAATAATACTGTACATAAACCTTCCAGTAATAAGACTGTACATAAACCTTTAAAGTAAGAAGACTGTACATAAACCTTACAGAAATAAGACTGTACATAAACCTTACAGTAATAAGACTGTACATAAACATCACAGTAATAAGACTGTACATAAACCTCACAGTAATAAGACTGTACATAAACCTTACAGTAATAAGACTGTACATAAACCTTGCAGTAATAAGACTGTACATAAACCTTGCAGTAATAAGACTGTACATAAACCTTACAGTAATTACACTGTACATAAACCTTGCACTAACTAGACTGTATATTAACCTATTATTAATTAGAATATACATAAAGCTACCAGGAATTAGACTATACATGTATCTAAATATTATAGTACATAGATTATACATACACGTTAAAACATTTACACTGTAGATAAACCAAGCATTGTAAATTTTCGGATATTTTAAAAAAATATACCAGCCCTTGCTTACTGGCACCTACAACATTTGTTAGGGTTCTGCATGTGGCTTCATTGATTAACACTAAATGTTATTGGTATGTTCTGCAGAGGGTTTTTGGAGCACAAATACATTTCTGACAACATGGTATTTTCGATGTATTTACTGACGGTACGTGTCTCACTGTCATTATAGACATTCATATGCATTATGATATCTATCACAAACACTTCTCATATTGTTTTCTATTTAACACAAGATATGAGTACAATTTGTGTTTGTTTCGCAGGCCAGCAGCTGACAACACTGCAGGGTCGTAAGTATGCCTTGGTTTATCTCTCATTTTGCAGTCCCATCTGTATGTATAGAACAAATATAGAGTAAATGACTAATAATATATATATGGCATATTAACCTGCCAACTCTATTACAATGTAAATGGTAAATATATGTGATTCAGCCAGAACGAGCAATGGTATAGTATTGTGTTTAATTAATGACGCCAGCATTGCGGGAAATGGTCTCTCTATCTTTATTATTTATCTATTTATAGATTGTGTTCTTAAGTCCTTTTCTTCGTCAAATTTCTTAATCATATTTTTTTATACCTATATGAATCATTTTAATTCATTTCAAACGCAATGTCTCCTCTATGGAGGCTTATTCACAGTACTATGTAGTTACCATCTCTGTGACAGCCTGGCGGATGCTGTTCAAGGTTCACAGGTATGACGGAATGAGCAGTTACACCAGTGCAGCCTCCTTTCTGACTGATGCAACAGGGTCGGTATCAGACAGCGTCTCGGTCAAACGAGATCTGTACTCTACGGGCACACGGTTCAGGTCATCCATGCTGGAAGATTGGGGCACCATTTCAGCGGTATGATATCTTTGGTTGCAAAATATAACAGCATATCACTGTTCAGTGTATATATTTGATAGGTATCTTACCCAAATATCAAAGGGCCAGACTTGTGATTCTGTTTAGAAAACATGGAGACCTTCTCCATACAGATTTTTCCATATAATATACATGTACTACATTTTGTAATAGAGTCTATCATATGTAGGTATATGTATGTGGAATATGGATTTTCTAGAGCAGAATAGCCTTACTCGTCATGCCTACATAATGATTGCCTTGTATAACGGGACAAAGATAAAGCTAAAGCAGCACTTAATATAGAAAAAATCTAGATTACGTATACACAAAGGACTCTCATCTTCTTAAGGTGGTGTCACCTTCTAATGGCAAGACTTCCAGTCAAACAACTGACGTTCTGGCGCATTTTTTAGTTGTGACGTCATGATAATATGTCATAATCTGAATGTGACGTCATGCTAGTACGGATCACTATACGTACAACCATGTGGGATCTCAAATGGGTGTTTCACATGGGACAATTATCTTGTATACGCAGATGAGGGAGACTGATAGAATCATTCACTCCCTTGAGTAGTCAACAATATAATGACGTCACGTCAACAATCCATCAACGTCACGTCAACCCTGAATTTAGGGGTATCTCACCCTCAAGGGGGTGAATGATTCTTTTTCATTTACCCTGTTCACAAATTGTGTATAAATGGTTATGTTATACACAATGTAATGTTACCGTTACAGGCTAAATTCAAGGTTGACGTGACGTTGATGGATTGTTGACGTGACGTCATTATATTGTTGACGTAACGTCATACCATTGTTATGAATAGGGGAGTCCCCCCGTCTAAACCCTAGGGTGAGACTAATAGAATCCCTCACTCCCTTGGGATGAGATTAATAGAATTCATCCCTGATGAGAAGTATGGATAAGGTTATTCAAACCCAAGGGATAAAATATTGAGCATGAGACCCGAGGCTTTGTCGAGGGTCTTCTGCTCAATTTTTTATCCCGAGGGTTTGAATGACCTGATCCATACCTCACATCAGGGATGGATTCTATGCATCTGTCATACGCTAATGAGAGAGAAAAAAATGTCTCTCTGGAAATGTTCCATGGAAAAGAGAAAATACGTGACAAAATTCCAATAAATAAATTACAGAAAAATACTAGGGCAACTTTGACAAAAATCGTTTTTTCGTGTTACTAACATAACATTTCGGCTCATTATATTTTCCTCAAAATTTCGAGATGCTAACACGAAATTTCGACTTACTTAATAAACATTTTGACTTAATAACTTCAGATTCCGAGATTATAACTTGGATATTGCAAATTAGCAACACGATAAAACGTAATATGAATTAAAAGTGTACGGAGTTTTAATGCTCCTCCGAAATAACTTAGATCCATGTACACACCAGCCATATCAAAATACACGTAAAGGCGTCTGCAAAAGATTTTTAATTCATGTCTTTGACAGGTTCGCATGTCTATGTGGGAGAACGATGTAGAAAAAGCCTATTTCGTCTTTAGTGCAGCGGGAAAAACGAAATCCACCTGGATGGACTGTGGAAACCTGTTGTATTCAAGTTACACTGACATTTTTACAGAAACCATCACCACATGCCAAATCTCGTATGTATGAATCAGTTGTAACAATGTAAAAGATACAATCCTGGACCAAATTAGAGATCACAAACTTGTTTTTTTCCTTTCTATATTGCTTACTTATATTTTGTTCAGTTAATTCATTATATATTAATAATTAACGCTAATGAAACAAATATTTACGTCATGCAAAAGGATTGTCTGACTGGTTTTCTTGGCGATAGTTTAGGTCTTTCCATTGGCCGTTTTCATGATGTGACAAATTATGACAAGGAAATTATTTTGTTGAGTTTTTGATAGTAGAAATTAGATTTCGAGATTAAATTGTTAAATCACAAAAACCGTCTTACAGAAAAACTTTGGTTTCATGATACTTTTTTGTTATTTCACCAGCAATTCATCTCACTTCAGTAATATTCGAAAAAGAGTAAATACAAGTATATGCATTAACCACAGTATAACATTGTTGAACCTTAATTTGCCACAAGACTGTATATATTCTAAAAGAGCATCCGTTGTCTGTTGAGTAAAAGTGTTGTTGAGGTAAATTGTATCACTGCTTATGTTTTAATCGCGAAGAAGAGTTCCACTTAGAGAAAAAATAATATTTGGAGTATTCTCCCCTCTATATAGGAAATGAAGCATCATAAGGGAGGTTTTCCGGCCTAGAGTAACGTCCCTTGACAAGTTTTACATACTCATTAAGATGTTGTCCTTGTATAACTCATGTTGGCAAAATTAGTCAAGTGTAGGCTTTGTAGTATAAAGATTGCCAGATCATCCCTGCATTTTTCTTCTATTCTTTTTTCTTTATTTCTTTTTTCTCAAATTTCGAACAAACATAATTCAGTCAAGTGCATCGTCACCTGTGATTCTTGTTAACTATTTCTTTTGAAAAGGACTCAGACGGAGCTTTTATATGGTTATATTATAGTTAAACTTGTTTGGTAACTTTTACCTTAAAAAGCGTTAACATTTCGACGCTAGAGCAAGTAAATCGTGGTACATACGTTAATGTACATCTGAAATCCTGTACCCTGAATATTTTATGAAATCTAACGTTTTTGGTATGACTGCACTTTGAGTGTATCAAGAAAAATAACACAACTATTTCAGGATACATTTTCTAACTTAACTACATGTGAAACAGTTTTCGGAACATTATCACCTGTAGTCGACTTAACGACGTATGCTATATAAACTGTTCACAGAAGCAGTGGAAGAAATTTCTTTATCCAGAGAGGATACGGGGACTGTAAAAGTCATAACGGCTGGATGGTCGTCAAGGATACGGACGCTGTCGGAACAGCTGAATGTGACTGGGACCGTAACTATGGCTACGTCACACTATTATATGCCCCGGGAACGACGTACACAACCTGGGATTGTAAGTACAAAGATCAATCAATGACGTCACAATTACAGTGCTCTTGGACTTTACAAATGAGAAACTGTAAGCGTACTAATTTTGGCGCACTTAAATATTAGGAAAACAAACATGGCAGGACGTATTATATTAGTGCACCTTCAACCATTAATAAGAGCAGATGTCGTTTTTCTTTTCTTTTTCTTTTTCTTTTTGGAAAATATCGTAAAATTAATATACTTGGTGTACAGTAGTTGTTAATGAACAAACCCTACGGAAAGGAAAGTCTGGCATATCGGGCGGCAAGGGCTGAGGTTAGCAGCGGGTAGGTAGTTGGAAGTTCGTAATTTGAATAACTAAACAGCTGCGAACAGCGGATTCGTTATTCAAAATTATGAATAAGTTATTATAATCTCATTGAAAAATTTATTTTTAACTATCAACAAGTTTAATTATTGCAAGTTATTTATTTTAACGAATAAGCTTCTGCTAGCAGCTGATAAGTTATTTTTGTTATTTCAAATTCCCAATCCGCTGCTGGCAGAGGTTAAGTCATTGAATGTTGAAAGTTAGAGAAAAGCTCTTCAAGGAGATTGAAATTAGTTATTCAGAATCTTGAAAAAATGGCGATTCCCCTGGAATATCTTGTATGCAAGTGAGTTGTTGCAATTTAATGCCTAGTGATGTCCTGCATTTAATGATGTATAGTGTGTTATTAATTGTCTAATTTTAGTTTTGGACAAAAATTCGTGGATGAGACATAGTGCGAAAAGTTCATTTCCTGCATTCCAGAATATACCATGAATCAGTCGTACACAGTGTACCTAGTAATAAATGGCTCGGTGATTTATTGGCAAATCAGGCAATAAAATAATGAATAAATATATATATTTCAACTCCTACTCAAGTTGGACTCAATGCAACTACCAAATGTAACCTGTTTCATTTGCCGATGAATTTGACCAGATTAACATTGCCTATGCGTATGATTTTGGTAACTATTGACATGTCATGTGTAAACAATATACCACTTGAGATTTGCAATTTTTATTAAAGCAACACAAGAAATTGTTCAAACAACCAAAAGTGACCAATCAGCGAAATATTATTAGCTCACGGTCGCGAGTGGTAGTGACAAGTCATGTACTGCCCTAGAAATTATCGTTCATCAACGTAGATCCACAGGGGTTCGTTACAAATGTCTGAAATACACTATCATGCTATAACTGATATGGGTCACAGCACACATAAACATACATATGAATGTATGTTTATTTGTGTGATGGCCCAAACCAGTATATCATATGTGTATAAATGTAAGTTTATGTGTGTTGTGACCCATATTAATATAGCATGTGTATTTCAGACATTTGTAACAAACCCCTGTGGTAGATCCATGTGGTACCGTCTTATATGAAATACAGTCGAACAGCCAAATGTCATATTAAATTTTTCGTCCTTTCAAGCCACGTCTGGTTTCCTGTCTAATTCGACATTCAATTACTGCAGCTTCACATTCCAGAGGATGTAGAACCTCGAAATTTAGCAGCTCTCCACTTCGAGCTAGTAAAAAGATGGCTGCCGTAGACTTGCAGAAGAGCTTGTGCACAGCGACTAGACATCATTCTTCCTCGAATGCCTGATGACACATTAGATAATTTGATATCTTATGAATTCACCAACAAAAATTAAATATGACATTCAAAATATGGTTTTGTGTTTTGTTTCTACAGAATTTGGCTGTATTGAACTATCAAGGTACACCATCATATTGTTATGATGGTCATTCAAATATTTTTTTACATTACGTCAATACGTAGACTTGCACAAGCTCCAGAACCAGAGACAAACGGTCATATTGGACTTCACAAGTTCCAATTATTGTAAAAACACGCTGATTGAAATACAAGGATTGAATCTTGCTTTGGTCGATTTCATGGGGTGATGAATTGAGACAGTCTTGAAACAAATTCAACATGAAATGCTTCGCAGTTCATTAAATTTGTTTCAAGACCAACTCAATTCATCACCCCATGAACTCGACCAAAGCAAGATTCAATCCTTTTTTAGTACAATATTTTTTTATTCAACTTAATGTACATTTTTGACCACACGTATAAAACACCTGCTCGTTCGAGGAATAAAGAACGTTTAGTCCCATTAATCAACCAATTGAATGAAAAAAATGTATCTGCAATAAAACTTCTATATAATGCCCCTAATTGTATTTGTCACATCGCTTATAATTACCGCTAATATACGTCACGGTCCACTTTTCCTCCCTCTTTCAGAAATCCTTTAGATTTGTCGGTCAATTTTTCACAAAAAAAACCCATGATAACGTCATTTTTCCTGGACAAATGGTTGCAATATGACAAAGTTTTACTGTATATCAACATTTACCTAGCCGTGTTGTGTTAATAACCACACATTTTTGTAAATAAATACATAAAATTAAATATCCCTCGGCGTTACCTTTATATATTATACATGAAATTGTGTCTTTTTTATACAAACGTTGACACCATTTTTCTTAACTTGAAAAGCGTATATCAGACATTGATTATATTTTTCTTTTTTGTTTTATAGCATCCACGCATTTCGCTGATGCCTTCACGATCTCTGTGATGGGTATGTATAGCTTCACTATCTCTGTGATGGGTATGTATAGCTTACACTATCTCTGTGATGGGTATGTATACGATCTCTGTGATTGGTATGTATAGCTTCACGATCTCTGTGATGGGTATGTATAGCTTCACTATCTCTGTGATTGGTATGTATAGCTTCACTATCTGTGTGATGGGTATGTATAGCTTCACGGTCTGTGTGATGGGTATGTATAGTTTCACGATCTCTGTGATGGGTATGTAGAGCTTCACTATCTCTGTGATGGGTATGTATAGCTTCACTATCTCTGTGATTGGTATGTATAGCTTCACGATCTCTGTGCTGGGTATGTATAGCTTCACGATCTCTGTGCTGGGTATGTATAGCTTCACGGTCTGTGTGATGGGTATGTATAGCTTCACTATCTATGTGATGGGAATGTATAGCTTCACGATCTCTGTGATTGGTATGTTTAGCTTCACGATCTCTGTGATGGGTGTGTATAGCTTCACTATCTCTGTGATTGGAATGTATAGCTTCACTATCTGTGTGATGGGTATGAAGACGATCTATGTGATGGGTATGTATACGATCTCTGTGATGAGTATGTATAGCTTCACTATCTCTGTGGTTGGTATGTATAGCTTCACTATCTGTGTGATGGGTATGTATACGATCTATGTGATGGGTATGTATAGCTTCACTATCTATGTGATGGGTATGTATAGCTTCACGATCTCTGTGATGGGTATGTATAGCTTCACTATCTGTGTGATGGGTATGTATACGATCTATGTGATGGGTATGTATAGCTTCACTATCTCTGTGATGGGTATGTATACGATCTATGTGATCGGTATGTATAGCTTACACTATCTCTGTGATGGGTATGTATACGATCTATGTGATGGGTATGTATACGATCTCTGTGATGGGTATGTATACGATCTCTGTGATTGGTATGTATAGCTACACGATCTCTGTGATGGGTATGTATACGATCTCTGTGATGGGTATGTATAGCTTCACGATCTCTGTGATGGGTATGTATAGCTTCACTATCTCTGTGATGGGTATGTATAACTTCACGATCTCTGTGATGGGTATGTATAGCTTCACTATCTCTGTGATGGGTATCTATACGATCTCTGTGATGGGTATGTATACGATCTCTGTGATGGGTATGTATAGCTTCACTATCTCTGTGATGGGTATGTATAACTTCACGATCTTTGTGATGGGTATGTATAGCTTCACTATCTGTGATGGGTATGTATAGCTTCACGATCTATGTGCTGGGTGTATATAGCTTCACTATCTCTGTGATGGGTATGTATAACTGCACGATCTCTGTGATGGGTATGTATAGCTTACACGATCTCTGTGATGGGTATGTATAGGTTCACGATCTCTGTGATCTGTGATGGGTATGTATAGCTTCACTACCTCTGTGATGGGTATGTATAGCTTCACGATCTCTGGGATGGGTATGGATAGCTTCACTATCTCTGTGATGGGTATGTATAGCTTCACGATCTATGTGCTGGGTATATATAGCTTCACTATCTCTGTGATGGGTATGTTTACGATCTCTGTGATGGGTATGTATACGATCTCTGTGATGGGTATGTATAGCTTCACTATCTCTGTTATGGTTAGGTATAGCTTCACGATCTCTGTGCTGGGTATGTATAGCTTCACGATCTCTGTGATGTGTATGTATAGCTTCACTGTCTCTGTGATGGGTATGTATAGCTTCACGATCTATGTGCTGGGTATGTATAGCTTCACTATCTCTGTGATGTGTATGTATAGCTTCACTGTCTCTGTGATGGGTATGTATAGCTTCACGATCTCTGTGCTGGGTATGTATAGCTTCACGATCTCTGTGATGTGTATGTATAGCTTCACTGTCTCTGTGATGGGTATGTATAGCTTCACTATCTGTGATGGGTATGTATAGCTTCACTATCTCTGTTATGGTTAGGTATAGCTTCACGATCTCTGTGCTGGGTATGTATAGCTTCACGATCTCTGTGATGTGTATGTATAGCTTCACTGTCTCTGTGATGGGTATGTATAGCTTCACGATCTATGTGCTGGGTATGTATAGCTTCACTATCTCTGTGATGGGTATGCATAGCTTCACTATCTCTGTGATGGGTATGTATATCTTCACTATCTCTGTGATGGGTATGTATAGCTTACACTATCTCTGTGATGGGTATGTATACGATCTATGTGATGGGTATGTATACGATCTCTGTGATGGGTATCTATAGCTTCACGATCACTGTGATGGGTATGTATAGCTTCACTATCTCTGTGATGGGGATGTATAGCTTCACTATCTCTGTGATGGGTATGCATAGCTTCACTATCTCTGTGATGGGTATGTATACGATCTCTGTGATGGGTTTGTATAACTTCACGATCTCTGTGATGGGTATGTATAGGTTCACGATCTCTGTGATGGGTATATATTCGGTCTCTGTGATGGGTATGTATACGATCTCTGTGATGGGTATGTATAGCTTCACGATCTCTGTGATGGGTATGTACAGCTTCACTATCTCTGTGATGGGTATGTATAGCTTCACTATCTCTGTGTTGGGTATGTATAGCTTCACGATCTTTGTGATGGGTATGTATAAGATCTCTGTGATGGGTATGTATATGATCTCTGTGATGGGTATGTATAGCTTCACTATCTCTGTGATGGGTATGTATAGCTTCACTATCTCTGTGATGGGTATGTATCTCTGTGATGGGTATGTATAGCTTCACTATCTCTGTGATTGGTATGTATAGCTTCACTATCTCTGTGTCGGGTATGTATAGCTTCACTATCTCTGTGATGGGTATGTATAGCTACACGATCTCTGTGATGGGTATGTATAGCTTCACTGTCTCTGTGATGGGTATGTATAGGTTCACGATCTCTGTGATGTGTATGTATACGATCTCTGTGATGGGTATGTATAGCTTCACTATCTATGTGATTGGTATGTATAGCTTCACTGTCTATGTGATGGGTATGTATAGGTTCTCGATCTCTGTGATGTGTATCTATACGATCTCTGTGATGGGTATGAATAGCTTCACTATCTGTGTGATGGGTATGTATAGCTTCACGATCTCTGTGATAGGTATGTATAGCTTCACTATCTCTGCGATGGGTATGTATACGATCTTTGTGATGGGTATGTATAGCTTCACTATCTCTGTGATGGGTATGTATACGATCTCTGTGATGGGTATGTATAGCTTCACTACCTCTGTGATGGGTATGTATATGATCTCTGTGATCAGTATGTATAGCTTCACGATCTCTGTTACTTGTGTAACAGACTGGTACATGATAACTTTGTATTACAGACTGGTACATGGTAACTTTGTATTACAGACTGGTACATTATAACTTTGTATTACAGACTGGTACATGATAACTTTGTGTTACAGACTGGTACATGATAACTTTGTATTACAGACTGGTAGATGATAACTTTGTGTTACAGACTGGTACATGATAACTTTGTATNTTACAGACTGGTACATGATAACTTTGTGTTACAGACTGGTACATGATAACTTTGTATTACAGACTGGTACATGGTAACTTTGTATTACAGACTGGTACTTGATAACTTTGTGTTACAA
>NW_018403417.1:5355-5613 GCF_002113885.1 Mizuhopecten yessoensis | reverse complement strand
ACATGATAACTTTGTATTACAGACTGATACATGGTAACTTTGTGTCACAGACTGATACATGATAACTTTGTGTCACAGACTGATACATGGTAACTTCTGTGTTACAGACTGGTACATGGTAACTTTGTATTACAGACTGGTACATGGTAACTTTGTGTTACAGACTGATACATGATAACTTTGTATTACAGACTGGTACATGATAACTTTGTATTACAAACTGATACATGATAACGTTGTATTACAGACTGGTACATG
>NW_018403417.1:5024-5112 GCF_002113885.1 Mizuhopecten yessoensis | reverse complement strand
TTACAGACTGATACATGATAACTTTGTGTTACAGACTGGTACATGATAACTTTGTGTTATAGACTGGTACATGGTAACTTTGTGTTAT
>NW_018403417.1:0-101 GCF_002113885.1 Mizuhopecten yessoensis | reverse complement strand
CTTTGTGTTACAGACTGGTACATAATAACTTTGTATTACAGACTGGTACATGATAGCTTTGTATTACAGACTGGTACATGATAACTTTGTATTACAGACTG
>NW_018403416.1:8163-8276 GCF_002113885.1 Mizuhopecten yessoensis | reverse complement strand
CATGCCTTGTTACCACTCTATTACAGTACATGCCTTGTTCCCACTATATTACAGTACATGCCTTGTTACCAATCTATTACAGTACATGCCTTGTTACCACTCTATTATAGTAC
>NW_018403416.1:4568-4813 GCF_002113885.1 Mizuhopecten yessoensis | reverse complement strand
CCCACTCTATTACAGTACATGCCTTGTTCCCACTCTATTACAGTAAATGCCTTGTTACCACTCTATTACAGTACATGGCTTGTTCCCACTCTATTACAATACATGTCTTGTTACCACTCTATTACAGTACATGCCTTGTTACCACTCTATTACAGTACATGCCTTGTTCCCACTATATTACAGTACATGCCTTGTTACCACTCTATTACAATACATGCCTTGTTACCACTCTATTACAGTACATG
>NW_018403416.1:0-101 GCF_002113885.1 Mizuhopecten yessoensis | reverse complement strand
CTCTATTACAATACATGCCCTGTTACCACTCTATTACAGTACATGCCTTGTTACCGCTCTATTACAGTACATGCCTTGTTACCACTCTATTACAGTACATG
>NW_018403415.1:10378-10455 GCF_002113885.1 Mizuhopecten yessoensis | reverse complement strand
CCCCTTACTCTGTCCTCTATATATCACACACCCCTTACTCTGTCCGATATATATCACACACATCTTACTCTGTCCGA
>NW_018403415.1:9785-9960 GCF_002113885.1 Mizuhopecten yessoensis | reverse complement strand
TTACTCTGTCTCTATATATCACACACCCTTTACTCTGTCCTATATAAATCACACACATCTTACTCTGTCCTCTATATATCACACACCCTTTACTCTGTCTCTATATATCACACACCCTTTACTCTGTCTCTTTATATCACACACCCCTTACTCTGTCTCTATATATCACACACCC
>NW_018403415.1:4670-5545 GCF_002113885.1 Mizuhopecten yessoensis | reverse complement strand
TCTCTATATATCACACACCCCTTACTCTGTCTCTATATATCACACACCCCTTACTCTGTACTCTAAATATCACACACCCCTTACCCTGTCCTCTATATATCACATACCCCTTACTCTGTCCTCAATATATCACACACCTCTTACTCTGTCCTCTATATATCACACACCCCTTACTCTGTCCTCTATATATCACACTACCCTTAATCTGTCCTCTATATATCACACACCCCTTACTCTGTCCTCTATATGTCACACACCCCTTACTCTGTCTCTATATATCACACACCCCTTACTCTGTCCTCTATATATCACACACCCCTTACTCTGTACTCTATATATCACACACCCCTTACTCTGTCTCTATTTATTACACATACCTTACTCTGTCCTCTATATATCACACACCCCTTACTCTGTCCTCTATCACACACCCTTTACTCTGTACTCTATATATCACACACCCCTTACTCTGTCTCTATATATCACACACCCCTTACTCTGTACTCTATATATCATACACGCCTTACTCTGTACTCTAAATATCACACACGCCTTACTCTGCTTCTATTTATCACACACCCCTTACTCTGTCTCTATTGATCACACACCCCTTACTCTGTCTCTATTTATCACACACCCCTTACTCTGTCTCTATATATCACACACCTCTAACTCTGTCCTCTATATATCACACACACCTTACTCTGTCCTCAATATATCACACACACATTACTCCGTCTCTATATATCACACACCCCTTACTCAGTCTCTAAATATCACACACCCCTTACTCTGTTTCTATATATCACACACCCCTTACTCTGTCTCTTTATATCACACACCTCTTACTCTGTCCTCAATATATCACACACCCT
>NW_018403415.1:704-927 GCF_002113885.1 Mizuhopecten yessoensis | reverse complement strand
CCTTACTCTGTACTCTATATATCACACACCCCTTACTCTGTCCTCAATGTATCACACACCCCTTACTCTGTCCTCAATATATCACACCCCCTTACTCTGTCTCAATATATCACACACCCCTTACTCTGTCTCTATATATCACATACCCCTTACTCTGTCCTCTATATATCACACACCCCTTATCCTGTCCTCTATATATCACACAACCCTTACTCTGTCCTCA
>NW_018403415.1:0-101 GCF_002113885.1 Mizuhopecten yessoensis | reverse complement strand
ATATCACACCCCCTTACTCTGTCTCAATATATCACACACCCCTTATCCTGTCCTCAATATATCACACACACCTTATCCTGTCCTCAATATATCACACACCC
>NW_018403414.1:4621-4704 GCF_002113885.1 Mizuhopecten yessoensis | reverse complement strand
TGTTATTGGTTACTTTTACTGTTGTCTACCTGTATCAATGTCTTGACCCCGTTGTTATACAGAGGATGTTATTGGTTACTGTT
>NW_018403414.1:0-101 GCF_002113885.1 Mizuhopecten yessoensis | reverse complement strand
CCTGTATCAATGTGGTGACTCCGTTGGTATACAGAGGGTGTTATTTGTTACTTTTACTGATGTCTACCTGTATCAATGTGGTGACTCCGTTGGTATACAGA
>NW_018403413.1:13605-26619 GCF_002113885.1 Mizuhopecten yessoensis | reverse complement strand
CACGCTATTTTTGGTGCGTTGTGCGGTCCCACAACTGTATAAACAAGACAAACGTCATAGTGTAAAATGACCGTGTGCAGCAGAGGGAGATAAAAAGTAAGGTATTAACAGGACACACGGTCATTTTACACTATGACGTGTGTCCTGTTTATACTGCAAGGTTAAATACGCAGCTGTCATACGTAATAAAGTACTGCAAGGTTAAGTATGCAGCTGTCAGACGTAATAAAGGACTGCATGGAAATCTTAAGTACGATATAACCAGTAGTGACACAGAGTGTAGTGGTTATATCACCACTACAATCTCTGTCATTACTGGTCATCTCACCACCACACTCTGGTATTACTGGTCATCTAATCACCAAACTATGCGTTGTTACTGTTCATCTCACCACCTTTCTGTGTCATAACTGGTTATCTCAACAGCACACTGTGTTATTACTGGTCATCTGTAAGGTATTAACAGGACACACGGTCATTTTACACTTTGACGTGTGTCCTGTTTATACCTTACTCATTGTCTCCCTCTGTTGTACACTGTCATTTTACACTATGACCTGTGTCCTGTTTATACCTTACTTATAATCTCCCTCTGCTGTACTCCTTCATTTAACACTATGACGTGTGTCTGGTTTATACCTTACTTATTATGTCCCTCTGCTGTACTCCTTCATTTAACACTATGACGTGTGTCGTTTTTATACCTTACTTATTATGTCCCTCTGCTGTACTCCGTCATTTAACACTATGACGTGTGTCCTGTTTATACCTTACTCATTATCTCCCTGACGTGTGTCTTGTGTATCCCTTACTTATTATCACCCTCTGCTGTACACGGTCATTGTATGGAACATTTATCACAAGAACGTGTGTATTGTTTAAACATTACTTATTACAATGTATCTATTTCTTCTTAACACAGTCATTTTATACGTCATACGTAATAAAGGGCTGCAAGGTTAAGACAGAATGTAGTGGTGATATAACCACTACACTCTGTGTCACTACCAGTGTGTGCTTGTGAGATGACCAGTAATGACAGAGATTGTAGTGGTGATATAACCACTACACTCTGTGTCACTACTGGTTATATCGTACTTAAGATTTCCATGCAGTCCTTTATTACGTCTGACAGCTGCATACTTAACCTTGCAGTACTTTATTACGTATGACAGCTACGTACTTTACCTTGCAGTCCTTTAACGTATGACAGCTGCGTACTTTACCTTGCAGTCCTTTAACGTATGACAGCTGCGTACTTTACCTTGCAGTCCTTTAACGTATGACAGCTGCGTACTTTACCTTGCAGTCCTTTAACGTATGACAGCTGCGTACTTTACCTTGCAGTCCTTTAACGTATGACAGCTGCGTACTTTACCTTGTAGTCCTTTATTACGTATGACAGCTGCATACTTTAATAGTGTAAAATGACCGTGCACAGCGGAGGGGGATAATAAGTAAGGTTTTAACAAGACAAACGCTATAGTGTAAAATGACCGTGCACAGCGGAGGGGGATAATAAGTAAGGCATAAAAACGACACACGTCATAGTGTAAAAAGACCATGTACAGCAGAGGGAGATTATAAGTAAGGTATAAACAAGACACACGTTAAAGTATAAAATGACCGTGTACAGAAGGGGGAGATAATAAGTAAGGTAAAAACAAGACACACGTCATGGTGTAAAATGACCGTGTACAGAAGGGGGAGATAATAAGTAAGGTATAAACAAGACACACGTTAAAGTATAAAATGACCGTGTACAGAAGAGGGAGATAATAAGTTAGGTATAAACAGGACACAGGTCATAGTGTAAAATGACCGTGTACAGAAGAGGGAGATAATAAGTAAGGTATACACAAGACACACGTCATAGTATAAAATGACTGTGTTCAGAAGAAATAGATACATTGTAATAAGTAATGTTTAAACAATACACACGTTCTTGTGATAAATGTTCCATACACATCTGTAGGTTGAAGTACAATTATGCTAATTACAATTTTTAGACAAGATGGTTTGTACGTTTTTATTATGGATTAAGACACTTAAAACTTGAAATGATTGATATTTAGTTTGCTGACTTTTAACATTGCTGCCATTATCGTTTTTTGTTTTAGAGGTTGTAACTGTGATAATATAGCCGTATTACATATACACATGTAAATATGAAATTATTTACTGTCAAAACAAATCGGAAGGGAATTTCCGACCGTTTCACCAACTTGTATCACAATTATATACGAAAGCTTTGGTTATGTCATGAAAAACCAATACGTTTCTCGTTTTTAGGCGT
Organism: Mizuhopecten yessoensis; assembly: GCF_002113885.1. NCBI lineage: Eukaryota > Metazoa > Mollusca > Bivalvia > Pectinida > Pectinidae > Mizuhopecten > Mizuhopecten yessoensis. Next base: position 24,323 of record NW_018403413.1, on the reverse strand, counting down.
GTCGTTCGATATCTGGGTTACCGTGTCAGGATTACTGACACTTGTATCTGGAAAATGCCAAGCTGTTTGATGAATAATTACATCAAATGTGAGATCTTGCTGTAAATCTGTCAATGAAATTGCATCCGCCTGGCGCCGAGTTTAAACTCCGTCCTTCTATAAGCTGTATCAAACCCGTCTTTTACTCACTCTTTGTGATCATATCATTTTAAGGGAAGAGGAACTGGTTGGTTTCCAAATAGCTTGGCCTGCGCCGAAAGCAAATCCAAAGAGCTAGTATGACAGCTGCGTAATTAACCTTGCAGACCTTTATTACGTATGCCAACTGCGTACTTAAGATTTCCTTGCAGTCCTTTAATTACGTATGATAGCTACGTACTTAACCTTACAGTCCTTTTTTGTATGCCAACTGCGTACTTAACCTTGCAGTCCTTTATTACGTATGACAGCTGCGTACTTAAGATTTCCTTGCAGTCCTTTATTACGTATGACAGCTGCATACTTAACCTGGCAGTGCTTTATTACGTATAACAGCTACGTACTTAAGATTTCCTTGTAGTCCTTTATTACGTATGACAGCTGCGTACTTAAAATTGCAGTCCTTTATTACGTATGACAGCTGCGTATTTAACATTGCAGTCCTTTATTACGTATGACAGCTGCATACTTAACCTTGTAGTCCTTTATTACGTATGACAGCTGCATACATTACCTTGTAGTCCTTTATTACGTATGACAGCTGCGTATTTAACCTTGCAGTCCTTTATTACGTATGACAGCTGCGTACTTTACCTTGTAGTCCTTTATTACGTATGACAGCTGCGTATTTAACCTTGCAGTCCTTTATTACGTATGACAACTGCGTACTTAACATTGCAGTCCTTTCTTACGTATGACAGCTGCGTACTTAAGATCTCCATGCAGTCCTTTATTACGTATGACAACTGCATACTTAACATTGCAGTCCTTTATTACGTATGACAACTGCGTACTTAACATGGCAGTCCTTTAATACGCATGACAGCTGTGTACTTAACCTTGCAGTCCTTAATTGCGTATGACAGCTGCGTACTTAAGATCTCCATGCAGTCCTTTATTACGTATGACAACTGCGTACTTAACTTGGCAGTCCTTTAATACGTATGACAGCTGTGTACTTAACCTTGCAGTCCTTAATTAAGTATGACAGCTGCGTACTTAAGATCTCCATGCAGTCCTTTATTACGTATGACAACTGCGTACTTAACATTGCAGTCCTTTATTACGTATGACAACTGCGTACTTAACATTGCAGTCCTTTATTACGTATGACAACTGCGTACTTAACATGGCAGTCCTTTAATACGTATGACAGCTGTGTACTTAACCTTGCAGTCCTTAATTACGTATGACAGCTGCGTACTTAAGATTTCCATGCAGTCCTTTATTACGTATGACAGCTGCGTACTTTACCTTGCAGTCCTTTATTACGTATGACAGCTGCATACTTAACATTGCAGTCCTTTATTACGTATGACAGCTGCATACTTAACCTTGCAGTACTTTATTACGTATGACAACTGCGTACTTAAAATTTCCTTGCATCCCTTTATTACGTATGACAGTTGCGTACTTAAGATTTCCTTGCAGCCCTTTATTACGTAAGACAGCTGCGTACTAATCCTTGTAGTCCTTTATTACGTATGACAGCTGCGTACTTAACCTTGCAGCCCTTTATTACGTATGACAGCTTCGAACTTAAGATGTCCTTAGAGTCCTTTATAACGTATGACAGCTGCGTACTTAAGATTTCCTTGCAGTCCTTTATTACATATGACAGCTGCGCACTTAAGATTTCCTTGCAGTCCTTTATTACGCTACAAATGTCGTTAGTTTATTGCTGGTTTATTGCTAGTCCTTCATTTATTGAAATTGGTTGACAGTAATATTTCAAATTACAGAAACTTGTAAATTTACGAAAAGAGAAGGACGATTTTCTTAGAATCAAAATAATGGATATATTATGTAAATTTGAAATAATAGGAATACTCCAGAAGCATAGATTGCAAAGTTCATTAAATTACATAAATTTGATAACCCTAACTCTAACCATAACGAGAAAATGTGCATACATATCAAAATGCAAAAGAAGTGACGGTGATTAAAACTTCGGCACAATTCAATTAACTATGAATAACTAATCCAACGACAGACGATGTTACTTTTTATAACACTTACACACTGTACAACGTTTCTGTACTGTACATCACATTACCAGACTTACTGTCCATACTATCAATAAACTCTATGGCATTAATAACCATCCTACTAACATATAGGGCATTACTGGATATCGCATCAACACACTCTGTGTCATTACTGTTCATATCACATTCATACTCTGTGTCATTACTGTTCATATCACAATCACACTCTGTTTCATTACTGTTCATATCACAATCACACTCTGTGTCATTACTGTTCATATCACAATCACACACTGTGTCATTACTGTTCATATCACAATCACACTCTGTGTCATTACTGTTCATATCACAATCACACTGTGTCGTTACTGCTCATATCACAATCACACTCTGTGTCATTACTGTTCATTTCACAATCACACTCTGTGTCATTACTGTTCATATCACAATCACACACGTGTTATTACTGGTCATTTTACTACCACACGTGATATTACTGGTTATCTCACCACCACACTCTGTGATATTACTGGCCATCTCAACAAAACACTGTGTCATTACTGTTCATTTCACAATCACCCTCTGTGGCATTACTGTTCATATCACAATCACACTTTGTCGTTACTGCTCATATCACAATCACTCTCTGTGTCATTACTGTTCATATCACAATCACACACGTGTTATTACTGGTCATTTTACTACCACACGTGATATTACTGGTTACCTCCCCACCACAATCTTTGTGATTACTGGTCATCTCACCACCAAACTCTGTGTCATTTCTGGTCATCTCACCACCAACCACACTGTGTCATTACTGGTCATCTCACAAGCACACACTGTGTCATTACTGGTCATCTCACCACCACACTCTGGTGTTACTGGTCATCTCACCACCACACTTTGGTGTTACTGGTCATCTCACCACCACACTCTGGTATTACTGGTCATCTAATCACCAAACAATGCGTTGTTACTGGTCATCTCACCACCTTTCTGTGTCATAACTGGTTATCTCAACAGCACACTGTGTTATTACTGGTCATCTCAACACGAATCTCTGTGTCATTACTGGTCATATCAACACCACTCGGTGTTATTACAGGTCATCTCACCACTACACTCTGTTATTACTGGTCATCTCATCACTACACTCTGTGTCACTACTCGTTATATCCCCACTCCAATCTCTGGCATTACTGGTCATCTCACCACCACACCCTGTGATATTACTAGTCATCTCACCACCACACTCTGGTATTACTGGTCATCTAATCACCAAACAATGCGTTGTTATTGGTCATCTCACCACCTTTCTGTGTCGTAACTGGTTATCTCAACAGCACACTGTGTTATTACGGGTCATCTCAACACGAATCTCTGTTTCATTACTGGTCATCTCATCACCACACTGTGTCACTACTGGTTATATCGGCACTACCCTCTGTGTTTTTACAGGTCATCTCGCCACTACACTCTGTGTCACTACAGGTTATATCGGCACTACACTCTGTGTCATAACTGTCATTACAGGTCATCTCACCACCACACTCTGGTATTACTGGTCATCTAATCACTACATTCTGTGTCACTACTGGTTATATCAGCACTACTCTCTGTGTCACTACTGGTCATCTTACCACTACACACTGTGTCACTACTGGTCATCTTACCGCTGCACTCTGTGTCACTACTGGTTATCTCATCACTACACTCTTTGTCACTACTGGTCATCTCACCACTACACACTGTTATTACTGGTCATCTAATCACTACATTCTGTGTCACTACTGGTTATATCACCATTATATCAGCACTACACTCTGTGTCACTCCTGGTCATCTCATCACTACACACTGTGTTTTTACAGGTCATCTCACCACTACACTCTGTGTCATAACTGGTCATCTCACCACCACAATCTGGGTCATTACAGGTCATCTCACCACTACCCTCTGTGTCACTACTGGTTATATCGGCACTACCCTCTGTGTTTTTACTGGTCATCTTACCGCTACACTCTGTGTCACTACTGGTTATATCGGCACTACCCTCTGTGTTTTTACTGGTCATCTTACCGCTACACTCTGTGTCACTACTGATTATATCAGCACTACACTCTGTGTCACTCCTGGTCATCTCATCACTACACTCTGTGTCATTACTTTTCATCTCACCACTACACTTGTGTCATAAATGGTCATCCCACCACCACACTTTGTGTCATTACAGGTTATCTCAGCAAAACACTCTGTCATTACTGGTCAACTCACCACCACAATCTGTGTCATTACAGGTCATCTCATCGTTACACAGTGTGTAATTCCAGGTCATCGCACCACTGCACTCTGTGTCATTACATGTCATCTCACCACCACACTTTGTCAATACAGGTCATCTCACCACTACATCCTGCGTCATTACAGGTCATCTCATCGTTACACTGTGTCATTACAGGTCATCTTACCGCTGCACTCTGTGTCATAACTGGTCATCTCATCACTACATTCTGTGTTTTTACTGGTTTTATCACCACTATATCCTGTGATATTACCGGTTATATCACCACAACACTCTGTGGCACTACTGGTTATATCACCACAACACTCTGTGGCACTACTGGTTATATCACCACTACATTCTGTGTCACTACTGGTTATATCATCACTACACTCTGTGTCATTACTTTTCATCTCACCACTACACTTGTGTCATAAAAGGTCATCCCACCACCACACTTTGTGTCATTACAGGTTATCTCAGCAAAACACTCTGTCATTACTGGTCAACTCACCACCACAATCTGTGTCATTACAGGGCATCTCACCACTACACTCTGTCATAACTGGTCATCTCACCACCACACTCTGGTGGTACTGGTCATCTCACCACCACACTCTGGTATTACTGGTCATCTAATCACTACATTCTGTGTCACTACTGGTTATATCAGCACTACACTCTGTGTCACTACAGGTTATATCGGCACTACACTCTGTGTCATAACTGGTCATCTCATCACTACATTCTGTGTTTTTACGGGTTATATCACCACTATATCCTGCGATATTACTGGTTATATCACCACAACACTCTGTGGCACTACTGGTTATATCACCACAACACTCTGTGTCACTACTGGTCATCTCACCACTACACACTGTGTCACTACTGGTCATCTTACCGCTGCACTCTGTGTCATAACTGGTCATCTCATCACTACACTCTGTGTCATAACAGGTCATCTCACCACCACACTCTGGTATTACTGGTCATCTAATCACTACATTCTGTGTCACTACTGGTTATATCACCACAACACTCTGTGGCACTACTGGTTATATCACCACAACGCTCTGTGTCACTACCGGTTATATCAGCACTGCACTCTGTGTCACTACTGGTTATATCAAAACTACACTTTTTGTCACTACAGGCCATCTCATCACTACACTCTGTGTCATAACAGGTCATCTCACCACCACACTCTGTGTCATTACAGGTCATCTATTATACGCTGTGTCATTACATCTCATCTCACCACTACACTCTGTTATTACTGGTCATCTCTTCACTACATTCTGTGTTTTTGCTGGTTATATCACCACTATATCCTGTGATATTACCGGTTATATCACCACAACACTCTGTGGCACTACTGGTTATATCACCACTTCACTCTGTGTCACTACTGGTTACATCAGCACTACACTCTGTGTCACTCCTGGTCATCTCATCACTACACTTGGTCATCTCACCACCACACTTTGTCAATACAGGTCATCTCACCACTACACCCTGTGTCACTACTGGTTATATCACCACTACATTCTGTGTCACTACTGGTTATATCATCACTACACTCTTTGTTCCTACAGGTCATCTCATCACTACACTATGTGTTTTTTCTGGTCATCTCACCACTACATTCTGCGTCATTACAGGTCATCTCATCGTTACACAGTGTGTAATTCCAGGTCATCGCACCACTGCACTCTGTGTCATTACATGTCATCTCACCACCACACTTTGGTGTTACTGGTCATCTCACCACCACAATCTGGGTCATTACAGGTCATCTCACCACCACACTCTGGTATTACTGGTCATCTAATCACTACATTCTGTGTCACTACTGGTTATATCACCGCTACACTCTGTGTCACTACTGGTCATCTCATCACTACACTCTGTGTTTTTACAGGTCATCTCACCACTACACTCTGTGTCACTACTGGTTATATCAAAACTACACTTTTTGTCACTACAGGTCATCTCATCACTACACTCTGTGTTTTTTCTGGTCATCTCACCACTACATTCTGTGTCACTACTGGTTATATCAGCACTACACTCTGTGTCACTACTGGTCATTTCACCACTACACTCTGTGTCACTACTGGTTGTATCAGCACTACACTCCGTGTCACTACAGGTCATCTCACCACTACACTCTGTGTCATAACTGGTCATCTCATCACTACACTCTGTGTTATAACTGGTCATCTCATCACTACACTCTTTGTCACTACTGGTCATCTCATCACTACACTCTGTGTCACTACTGGTCATCTTACCGCTGCACTCTGTGTCACTACTGGTTATCTCATCACTACCCTCTTTGTCACTACTGGTCATATCACCACTACACTCTGTGTCACAACTGGTCATCTTACCGCTGCTCTCTGTGTCATAACTGGTCATCTCACCACTACACTCTGTGGCACTACTGGTCATCTCACCACTACACACTGTGACACTACTGGTCATCTCACCACTACACTCTGTGTCATTACTGGTCATCTCATCACCACACTGTGTCACTACTGGTTATATCAGCACTACACTCTGTGTCACTACAGATCATATCACCACTTCACTCTGTGTCACTACTGGTTATATCACCACTACACTCTTTGTCACTACTGGTCATACTCTGTGTTTTTACTGGTCATCTCACCACTATACTCTGTGTCACTACTGGTTATATCAGCACTACACTCTGTGTCACTACAGATCATATCACCACTTCACTCTGTGTCACTACTGGTTATATCAGCACTACACTCTGTGTCACTACAGATCATCTCACCACTACACTCTGTGTCATTACTGGTCATCTCATCACCACACTGTGTCACTACTGGTTATATCAGCACTACACTCTGTGTCACTACAGATCATATCACCACTTCACTCTGTGTCACTACTGGTTATATCAGCACTACACTCTGTGTCACTACAGATCATCTCACCACTACACTCTGTGTCAAAACTGGTCATCTCATCACTACACTCTGTGTTATAACTGGTCATCTCATCACTACACTCTTTGTGACTACTGGTCATCTCACCACTACACTCTGTGTCACAACTGGTCATCTTACCGCTGCACTCTGTGTCATAACTGGTCATCTCACCACTACACTCTGTGTCACTACTCGTTATATCAGCACTAAACTCTGTGTCACTACAGGTCATCTCACCACTACACTCTGTGTCATTACTGGTCATCTCACCACTACACTCTGTGTCACTACTGGTTATATCATCACTACACTCTTTGTTCCTACAGGTCATCTCATCACTACACTCTGTGTCATTACAGGTCATCTCATCACTACACTCTGTGTCATTACAGGTCATCTCACCAATACCCTCTGTGTCACCACTAGTTATATCACCACTACACTCTGTGTCACTACAGGTCATCTCACCACTACACTCTGTGTCACTACTGGTTATATCACCACTACACTCTGTGTCACTACTGGTTATATCACCACTACACTCTGTGTCACTACTGGTTATATCACCACTACACTCTGTGTCACTACTGGTTATATCACCACTACACTCTGTGTCACTACTGGTTATATCACCACTACACTCTGTGTCACTACTGGTTATATCACCACTACACTCTGTGTCACTACTGGTTATATCACCACTACACTCTGTGTCACTACTGGTTATATCACCACTACACTCTGTGTCACTACTGGTTATATCACCACTACACTCTGTGTCACTACTGGTTATATCACCACTACACTCTGTGTCACTACTGGTTATATCACCACTACACTCTGTGTCACTACTGGTTATATCACCACTACACTCTGTGTCACTACTGGTTATATCACCACTACACTCTGTGTCACTACTGGTTATATCACCACTACACTCTGTGTCACTACTGGTTATATCACCACTACACTCTGTGTCACTACTGGTTATATCACCACTACACTCTGTGTCACTACTGGTTATATCACCACTACACTCTGTGTCACTACTGGTTATATCACCACTACACTCTGTGTCACTACTGGTTATATCACCACTACACTCTGTGTCACTACTGGTTATATCACCACTACACTCTGTGTCACTACTGGTTATATCACCACTACACTCTGTGTCACTACTGGTTATATCACCACTACACTCTGTGTCACTACTGGTTATATCACCACTACACTCTGTGTCACTACTGGTTATATCACCACTACACTCTGTGTCACTACTGGTTATATCACCACTACACTCTGTGTCACTACTGGTTATATCACCACTACACTCTGTGTCACTACTGGTTATATCACCACTACACTCTGTGTCACTACTGGTTATATCACCACTACACTCTGTGTCACTACTGGTTATATCACCACTACACTCTGTGTCACTACTGGTTATATCACCACTACACTCTGTGTCACTACTGGTTATATCACCACTACACTCTGTGTCACTACTGGTTATATCACCACTACACTCTGTGTCACTACTGGTTATATCACCACTACACTCTGTGTCACTACTGGTTATATCACCACTACACTCTGTGTCACTACTGGTTATATCACCACTACACTCTGTGTCACTACTGGTTATATCACCACTACACTCTGTGTCACTACTGGTTATATCACCACTACACTCTGTGTCACTACTGGTTATATCACCACTACACTCTGTGTCACTACTGGTTATATCACCACTACACTCTGTGTCACTACTGGTTATATCACCACTACACTCTGTGTCACTACTGGTTATATCACCACTACACTCTGTGTCACTACTGGTTATATCACCACTACACTCTGTGTCACTACTGGTTATATCACCACTACACTCTGTGTCACTACTGGTTATATCACCACTACACTCTGTGTCACTACTGGTTATATCACCACTACACTCTGTGTCACTACTGGTTATATCACCACTACACTCTGTGTCACTACTGGTTATATCACCACTACACTCTGTGTCACTACTGGTTATATCACCACTACACTCTGTGTCACTACTGGTTATATCACCACTACACTCTGTGTCACTACTGGTTATATCACCACTACACTCTGTGTCACTACTGGTTATATCACCACTACACTCTGTGTCACTACTGGTTATATCACCACTACACTCTGTGTCACTACTGGTTATATCACCACTACACTCTGTGTCACTACTGGTTATATCACCACTACACTCTGTGTCACTACTGGTTATATCACCACTACACTCTGTGTCACTACTGGTTATATCACCACTACACTCTGTGTCACTACTGGTTATATCACCACTACACTCTGTGTCACTACTGGTTATATCAGCACTACACTCTGTGTTTTTACTGGTAATCTCACCGCTGCGCTCTGTGTCATTACTTTTTATATCACCACTACACTCTGTGTCACTACTGATTATATCAACACTACACTCTGTGTTACTACTGGTCATCTCATAACTACACTCTGTGTCATAACTGGTTATATCACCACTACACTCTGTGTCACTACTGGTTATATCACCACTACACTCTGTGTCACTACTGGTTATATCACCACTAAACTCTGTGTCATTACATGTCATCTCACCACTACACTCTGTGTCTTTACAGGTCATCTCACAACTACACTCCGTGCCATTACAGGTCATCTCACCACTACACTCTGTGTCATTACTGGTCATCTCAGCACTACACTCTGTGTTACTACTGGTTATATCACCACTACACTCTGTGTCAATACTGGTAATATCACCTCTAAACTCTGTGTCACTACTGGTTATATCACCGCTACACTCTGTGTCACTACAGGTTATATCATCACTACACTCTGTGTCATTACTGGTTGTATTACCACTACACTCTGTGTCACTACTGGTTATATCACCGCTACACTCTGTGTCATTACTAGTTATATCACCACTACACTCTGTTACACTACTGGTTATATCACCACTACACTCTGTGTCACTACATGTTATATCAACACTACACTCTGAGTCACTACTGGTTATATCACCACTACACTCTTTGTCATTACAGGTCATCTCATCACTACACTCTGTGTTTTTACTGGTCATCTAACCACTATACTCTGTGTCACTACTGGTTATATCAGCACTACACTCTGTGTTTTTACTGGTCATCTCACCGCTACACTCTGTGTCACTACTTGTTATATCACCACTACACTCTGTGTCACTACTGGTTATATCACCACTACA
>NW_018403413.1:3554-10564 GCF_002113885.1 Mizuhopecten yessoensis | reverse complement strand
ACCACTACACTCTGTGTCACTACTGGTTATATCACCACTACACTCTGTGTCACTACTGGTCATCTCAGCACTACACTCTGTGTCACTACTGGTTATATCACCACTACACTCTGTGTCACTACCGGTTATATCACCACTACACTCTGTGTCACTACTGGTTATATCACCGCTACACCCTGTGTCACTGCTAGTTATATCATCACTACACTCTGTGTCTTTACAGGTCATCTCACAACTACACTCTGTGTCTTTACAGGTCATCTCACCACTACACTCTGTGTCACTACTGGGTATATCACCACAACACTGAGTCATTACAGGTCATCTAACCACTACACTCTGTGTCACTACCGGTTATATCCCCACTACACTCTGTGTCACTACTCGTTATATCACCACTACACTCTGTGTCATTACTGGTTATATCACCACCAGACTGTGTCACTACTGGTTATATCACAACTACATTCTGTGTCATTACTGGTTATATCACCACCAGACTGTGTCACTACTGGTTATATCTCCCCCACACTGTGTCATTACAGGTCAGCTCACCACTTCACTCTGTGCCATGACATGTCCTCTCACCACTACACTCTGTGTCACTACTCGTTATATCACCACTACACTCTGTGTCATTACTGGTTATATCACCACCACACTGTGTCACTACTGGTTATATCACCACCACACTGTGTCATTACAGGTCATCTCACCACTTCACTCTGTGCCATTACATGTCCTCTCACCACTACACTCGGTGTCATTACAGGTCATCTCACCACTACACTCTGTGTCATTACAGGTCATCTCACCACTTCACTCTGTGCCATTACATGTCATCTCACCACCACACTCTGTGTCATTACAAGTCATCCCACCCTTACACTCTAACTTAAACACACTCGGTGACATTGCTGGCCCTCGCATCAACACATATTTTGACATTGAAGTTATGTATCCTTTCAATTTGTTATTATTTAATCATTCATCTATGCATATTATTCTTTTGGTGCGAGTGTGGTGTAGACGAAATGTCTGTGATTTTTGGGGGGCAATTTGTTTTTTAGTAGTAATTGATTTGGTTGTCGATTGGTGATAGGTTTTTCATTCATTTACTTAAAACCTAATAAAATTTCATACTTACAACCCTCATACTATCCAGTTACTGTCACACTTATCCAAAATGTTCTATATTTGATCTATGTTTGCGACATGTGTCTTGCAAGGGGCGGATTGCTCTGATATATTGTGATATGTACAAATGTAAGTGTTCATGTATCTGTCTTGAAAAAGGGCGAATTCCCCTAGTAGGTTGTGATATATAAGTGTTCATGTTTCAGTTTTGAAAAGGGATGGATTGCCCTTATATGCAAAAAAATGATATTTCAAGTGACTTTTTTTTGTTTAGGTAGCAGTGTACAGTAGAGGGTTGTGGCCAAGGGTGATATTTTTGTTAAATGGCTAACCCCTGTATAATGATATGTGAAAAAATATAAAAAATAAAACTGTACTAAAATTGGTATAAGAATGATGAAGTGGGCTATGTGAGCTTCACATTTGTAACAAAAAATAAAAAATAGCTTTACAGGAGGTAAAATTTTGACAACAGCAAACGACGCAAAATTGCAGAAAAACAAGTTGTATAACTTTACTGGGACCCAGATAATTCTGCAACCAAGTAGGTAATCTTCAATTTCAGACATAACTTAGGGAAAAAAAAATTGGCGTTTTTTGGTAATTTTTGATGTGGTAACCATGGTTTTCACACAAGTGACATGCATACACTTCTCAGTACTTTATGTGTATTGTAAATATAATGCACTTTACATATATATATACATTATATATGTGTGGTGTAGGGTAAATCCGCTGTGTTTACATTTCCTCGACATGTGCCTTGTTTTTTCAGAGTCGGGCCATTTCTACTGTACACTGCTACCTTATGTACGAGTTTTAACAAAATATTAATTCATATTTTATATCGAATATATCACCGACATATTTTTGCTGCAGACATAACTCATGACCCAACGCATCATTTTATCACCTAATCATCCTGACATAATTTAATGTAAACAAAAGGCACTCAGGCCCTACCAGTGACATGGGATAAGAAGTGTTGTTGTGGAGAACTGAGCTGTTTATAATACTGTATCCACAGCCATTATTTGAACAAGCAGTATAGCCTTTCATTCATAACATACTGTCTAAAGCATACTGTCTAAAGCATAACACTTTTTTATTCAAAATTTAAACAATCGATAGACTTAAGCTAGATTTAGACAAATGTTTTGAAGATTTTTACATATTTGACCTATGTGACCTTGAATAACGGTCGAGGTCATATATATAAATACTTTTAATAGCCATCCATCTCATCTTCCTACTGTTCGAAAACAATGGCCTAATGCGTAATGGTTGCTGCAAAGACTTGTATGAGACTTCTTTCTAGATTTTACCCCACTAACCTTGAAGGAGGGCAATGTCATTTAGTTAATAAACACGAAAACAATAATTTGGACGGAATATGCACCGTCACTTCACAAATTTAAACACAAATAGCCCAGTACAATATTTGTTTATATCAAAAAAGGCGGTCATGGTGGCCACATTGGACTTTCTATTTGATCCCAATATATGATTTTTAAATGAATTATATTTTTTGATTATATTCAAACAGTTATTACGGGGAATAAAAAATTGAAATTGAATGATTGGCAACAAATCTGATGTAGAGCGACCCTCTTTGATTTCAGATAGATTTGAAAAACAAATGGTGACGAAATCATTTGAATCATCAGTATCAAGTTTGATTTCAATCGGTGTTTTTAAGAAGTCGATCATGCTTAATGTTAAACGTTCATGTAAAAAGCAAGCACTACCAAGCAGAGGAAATCAGATTTAAAAGGGATAAGTAAATGTAACACCTTGAAATCTTGCCTGGAGATTTCGGGTTTCCGATCTGAAAACGTGCAGGCTTTATTTTTATTGACAAGTAGTGCTTTCACTTTTGAATTAAATTATCTCTAAAGAGTTATCACCTCTTACAGTCATTTTATCCTGTCCGGAAGTCTGCTCGTTCAGTTTTTAATCTTATTAAAATTTGGCCGAGTTCGTTGTCAAAATATGTGCACTTCAATATTATGATAACCATGATAGAAAGATTTTTGACAGAGTTAATAGCTTTCTGTATCGACGGGCGTAACAGACACCTGTAAAGCTAAAGACGGGCGTAACAGACACCTGTATAGATGGGCGTAACAGACACCTGTATAGACGGGCGTAACAGACACCTGTATAGACGTGCGTAACAGACACATGTATAGACGGGCGTAACAGACACCTGTATAGACGGGCGCAACATACACCTGTAAAGACGGGCGTAACAGACATCTGTATACACGGGCGTAACAGACACCTGTATAGACGGGCGTAACAGACACATGTATAGACGGGCGTAACAGACACATGTATAGATGGGCGTAACAGACACATGTATAGACGGGCATAACATACAGCTGTATAGATGGGCGTAACAGACACCTGTATAGACGGGCGTAACAGACACATGTATAGACGGGCATAACATACAGCTGTATAGATGGGCTTAACAGACACCTGTATAGACGGACGTAACAGACACCTGTTTAGACGGGCGTAACAGACACCTGTATAGACAGACTCAACATACACCTGTATAGACGGGCGTAGCAGACACATGTATAGACGGGCGTAACAGACAACCGTATAGATGGGCGTTACAGACACCTGTATAGACGGGCGAAACAGACACCTGTATAGACGGGCGCAACATACACCTGTAAAGACGGGCGTAACAGACATCTGTATAGGCGGGCGTAACATACACCTGTATAGACGAGCGTAACAGACACCTGTATAGACCAACATACACCTGTATAGACGGGCGTAAAAGACACCTGTATAGACGGGCGTGACAGACACATGTATAGACGGGCATAACATACAGTTGTATAGACGGGCGTAACAGACAACCGTATAGATGGGCGTTACAGACACCTGTATAGACGGGCGCAACAGACACATGTATAGACGGGCGTAACAGACAACCGTATAGATGGGCGTTACAGACACCTGTATAGACGGGCGGAACAGACATCTGTATAGATGGGCGTAACAGACACATGTATAGATGAGCGTAACAGCCACCTGTATACCTGTATAAACGGGCGTAACAGACATCTGTATAGACGGGCATAACGGACACCTGTATAGACGGGCGTAACCTACACCTGTATTGACGGGCGTAAGAGACACCTGTATAGACGGGCGTAATAGACACCTGTATAGATGGGCGTAACAGGCACCTGTAAAGACGGGCGTAACAGACATCTGTATAGACGGGCGTAACAGACAACCGTATAGATGGGCGTTACAGACACCTGTATAGACGGGCGTGACAGACACATGCATAGACGGGCATAACAGACACCTGTATAGACTGGCGAAACAGACATCTGTATAGACGGGCGTAACATACAGCTGTATAGATGGGCGTGACAGACACCTGTATAGATGGGCGTGACAGACACCTGTATAGATGGGCGTAACAGGCACCTGTAAAGACGGGCGTAACAGGCATCTGTATACACGGGCGTAACATACACCTGTATAGACGGGCGTAACATACATTTGTATACATGGGCGTAACAGACACCTGTATAGATGGGCGTAACAGGCACCTGTAAAGACGGGCGTAACAGACATCTGTATAGACGGGTGTAACAGACACCGGTATAGACGGGCATAACATACACCTGTATAGATGGGCGTAACATACACATGTAAAGACGGTCGCAACATACACCTGCATAGACGGGCGTAACATACACATGTATAGACGGGCGTAACATACACCTACAGAAACATGTATAGATGAGCGTAACAGCCACCTGTATACCTGTATAAACGGGCGTAACAGACATC
Source organism: Mizuhopecten yessoensis (assembly GCF_002113885.1). NCBI lineage: Eukaryota > Metazoa > Mollusca > Bivalvia > Pectinida > Pectinidae > Mizuhopecten > Mizuhopecten yessoensis. The sequence continues at coordinate 5,596 of NW_018403413.1, read as the reverse complement.
TGTATAGGCGGGCGTAACATACACCTGTATAGACGGGCAAAACATACACCTGTATAGATGGGCGTAACATACACATGTAAAGACGGTCGCAACATACACCTGCATAGACGGGCGTAACAGACACCTATATAGATTGGGGTAACAGACACCTGTATAGACGGTCGTAACAGACACCTGTATAGACGGTCGTAACAGACACCTGTATAGACGGACGTAACAGACACCAGTATAGACGGGCGTAACAGACAACCGTATAGATGGGCGTTACAGACACCTGTATAGACGGGCGTCACAGACACCTTTATAGACGGGCGTAACAGACACCCATATAGATGGGCGTAACAGACACATGTATAGATGGGCGTAACAGACACCTATAGACGGGCGTAACAGACACCCATATAGATGGGCGTAACACACACATGTATAGACGGGCGTAACAGACACATGTATAGATGAGCGTAACAGCCACCTGTATACCTGTATAAACGGGCGTAACAGACATCTGTATAGACGGGTGTAACAGACACCGGTATAGACGGGCGTAACAGACGCATGTATAGATGGGCGTAACAGACACCTATAGACGGGCGTAACAGACACCCATATAGATGGGCGTAACACACACATGTATAGACGGGCGTAACATACACATGTATAGACAGGCGTAACAGAAACCTGTATAGGTGGGCGCAACATACACCCGTATAGACGGGCGTAACAGACACCCGTATAGACGGGCGGAACAGACACCTGTATAGACGGGCGTCACAGACACCTTTATAGACGGGCGTAACAGACACCCGTATAGACGGGCGGAACAGACACCTGTATAGACGGGCGTCACAGACACCTTTATAGACGGGCGTTACAGACACCCGTATAGATGGGCGTACAAGACACCCATGAATAGACGGGCGTAACATACACCTGTATAGACGGGCGTAACAAACACCTGTATAGACGGGCGTAACAAACACCTGTATAGACGGGCGTAACCTACACCTGTATTGACGGGCGTAACAGACACCTGTATAGACTGGCGTAACAGACACCTGTATAGACGAGCGTAACAGACACCTGTATAGACGAGCGTAACAGACACCTGTATAGACCAACATACACCTGTATAGACGGGCATAACATACAGCTGTATAGATGGGCTTAACAGACACCTGTATAGACGGGTGCAACATACACCTGTATAGACGGGCGTAACGGAAACATGTATAGATGAGCGTAACAGACACCTGTAAAGACGGGCGTAACAGACACCTGTTTAGACGGGGGTAACAGACACCTGTATAGACGGACGTAACAGACACCTGTTTAGACGGGGGTAACAGACACCTGTATAGACGGTCGTAACAGACACCTGTATAGACGAGCGTAACAGACACCTGTATAGACTGGCGAAACAGACATCTGTATAGACGGGCGTAACATACGCCTGTATAGACGGGCGTAACAGACACATGTATAGATGGGCGTAACAGACACCCGTATAGATGGGCGTACCAGACACTTGTATAGACGGGCGTAACAGACAACCGTATAGATGGGCGTTACAGACACCTGTATAGACGGGCGTCACAGACACCTTTATAGACGGGCGTTACAGACACCCGTATAGATGGGCGTAACAGACACCTATAGACGGGCGTAACAGACACCCATATAGATGGGCGTAACAGACACATGTATAGATGAGCGTAACAGACACCTGTATAGATGAGCGTAACAGACACCTGTATAGACCAACATACACCTGTATAGACGGGCGTAACAAACACCTGTATAGACGGGGGTAACAGACACCTGTATAGACGGGGGCAACATACACCTGTATAGACGGGCATAACATACAACTGTATAGATGGGCGTAACAGACACCTATAGACGGGCGTAACAGACACCCATATAGATGGGCGTAACACACACATGTATAGACGGGCGTAACATACAGCTGTATAGATGGGCTTAACAGACACCTGTATAGACGGGCGCAACATACACCTGTATAGACGGGCGTAACAGAAACA
>NW_018403413.1:0-101 GCF_002113885.1 Mizuhopecten yessoensis | reverse complement strand
ACAGACACATGTATAGATGGGCGAAACAGACACCTGTATAGACGGTCGTAACAGAAACCTGTATAGATGGGCGTAACAGACAACTGTATAGACGGACGTAA
>NW_018403412.1:3481-3597 GCF_002113885.1 Mizuhopecten yessoensis | reverse complement strand
CCGTTATATACTATACACACAACCATTATAAACTATACACACAACAATTATATACTATACACACAACCATTATATACTATACACACACTCGTTATATACTATACACATAACCATTA
>NW_018403412.1:0-101 GCF_002113885.1 Mizuhopecten yessoensis | reverse complement strand
ACACAACCATTATATACTATACACACAACCATTATATACTATACATACACCCGTTTTATAATATACACACAACCATTATATACTATACACACACCCGTTAT
>NW_018403411.1:5087-5161 GCF_002113885.1 Mizuhopecten yessoensis | reverse complement strand
AGATATCGATAACTGGGGATAGTGGTTTATTAGACGACAGTGTAGCTATCGATAACTGAGGATAGTGGTTTATC
>NW_018403411.1:0-101 GCF_002113885.1 Mizuhopecten yessoensis | reverse complement strand
TTTATTAGACGACAGTGTAGATATCGATAACTGGGGATAGTGGTTCATTTCGTGATATCAGACGACATTGTAGATATCGATAACTGGGGATAGTGGTTTAT
>NW_018403410.1:97514-98808 GCF_002113885.1 Mizuhopecten yessoensis | reverse complement strand
AATTGAAAGCACGTGTAAAAAGCTGGTCCAGTCATTTAGAGGAATCAAAAGTACATGCAAAAAGCTGGTCCAAACATTTACATGTATTTTAAGCACGTGTAAAAAGCTGGTCTAGTCATTTACAGGAATCAAAAGTATATATAAAAAGCTGGTCCAGTCATTTAGAATAATTTTGAATTTGTGTAAAAAGCTGGTCCATTTATTTATAGGAATTTTAAGTACGTGTAAAAAGCTTTTCCAGTCATTTACAAGATTTTTTTGTAGGTGTAAAAAGCTGGTCCAGTCATTTACAGGAATTTTAAGCAGGTGTAAAACGCTAGTCCAGTCAATAACAGGAATTTTAAGTACGTGTTTTTAAAAAGATGGTCCAGGCATTTACAGGAATTTGAAGCACGTGTAATAAGCTGGTCCAGTCAATTACATGAATTTTAAGTACGTGTAAAAAGCTGGTCCAGTCATTTACAGGAATTTTAAGTAGGTGTAAAAAGCTGGTACAGTCATTTATAGGAAATTTTAAGTACGTGTAAAAAGCTGATCCAATCATTAACAGGAATTTTAATTACGTGTAAAAAGCTGGTCCAGTCATTTACAGGAATATTAAGTACGTGTAAAAAGCTGATCCAGTCATTTACAGGAAGTTTAAGTACGTGTAAAAAGCTGGTCCAGTCATTTACATGTATTTTAAGCACGTGTAAAAAGCTGTTCCAGTCAATTACAGGAATTTTAAGTACGTGTAAAAAGCTGGTCCAGTCATTTACAGGAATTTTAATTACATGCAATAAGCTGGTCCAGTCTTTAGAGGAATTTAAAGTTCGTGTAAAAAGCTTGTTTAGTCATTTACAGGAAGTTTAAGTACGTGTAAAAAGCTGGTCCAGTCATTTACAGAAATTTTAAGCACGTGTAAAAAGCTGGTCCGGTCATTAACACGATTTTTAAGTACTTGTTATCTAAATGCTGGTGCTGTCATTTACAGGAATTTTAAGTATGTGTAACAAGCTTGTCCAGTCATTTAAAGGAATTTTAAGATGGTGTAAAAAGCTGGTGGGATCATTTACAGGAATTTTAAGTACCTGTGAAGAGCTGGTCCTGTCATTTACATGTATTTTAAGCACGTGTAAAAAGCTGGTCCAGTCATTTAGAGGAATTATAAATACGTGCAAAAAGCTGGTCCAGTCTTAAGAGGAATGTTAAGTACATGTAATAAGCTGGTCGAGTCTTTAGAGGAATTAAAAGCACGTGTAAAAAGCTTGTTTAGTAATTCATAGGAAGTTTTAGTTCATGTAAAAAGCTGGTT
>NW_018403410.1:89537-89949 GCF_002113885.1 Mizuhopecten yessoensis | reverse complement strand
TTAAGTACATGTAAAGAGCTGATCCAGTCATTTACTGGAATTTAATTACGTGTAAAAAGCTGGTCCAGTCATGTACATGAATTTTAAGTATATGTAAAAAGCTGGTCCAGTCTTTTACAAGAATTTTAAGTACGTGTAAAAAGCTTGTTTTGTCCTTTACAGGAAGTTTAAGTACGTATAAAAAGCTGGTCCAGTCATTTACAGGAATTTGAAGTACGTGTAAAAAGCTAGTTTTGTCATTTACAGAAAGTTTAAGTACGTATAAAAAGCTGGTCCAGTCATTTAAAGGTTTTTTAAGTACGTGTAAAAAGCTGGTCCAGTCTTTAGAGGAATTTTAATTACTTGCAATAAGCTGGTCCTTTTTTAGAAGAATTTGAAGTACGTGTAAAAAGCTTTTTTAGTCATTTACATT
>NW_018403410.1:88105-88998 GCF_002113885.1 Mizuhopecten yessoensis | reverse complement strand
ATAGGAATTTAAAGTACGTGTAAAAAGCTTGTTTAGTCATTTACATGAAGTTTAAGTACGTGTAAAAAGCTGGTGCAGTCTTTTACAGAAATTTTAAGCACGTGTAAAAAGCTCGTCCGGTCATTTACACGATTTTTAAGTACTTGTTATCTAAATGCTGGTCCTGTCATTTACAGAAATTTTAAGTACGTGTAAAAAGATTGTCCTTTCATTTACATGAATTTTAAGCACGTGTAAAAAGCTGGTCCAGTCATTTACAGGAATCAAAAGTATATATAAAAAGCTGGTCCTGTCATTTACAGGAATTTAAAGTATATTTAATAAGCTTGTCCAGTCATTTACAGGAATTTTAAGTACATGTAAAGAGCTGATCCAGTCATTTACTGGAATTTAAAGCACGTGTAAAAAGCTGGTCAAGTCATTTACATGAATTTTAAGGTGTAAAAAGCTGGTCTAGTCATTTACAGGAATTTAAAGTACTCGTAATAAGCTGGTCCAGTCTTTAGAGAAATTTAAAGTACGTGTAAAAAGCTTGTTAAGTAATTAACAGGAAGTTTAATTACATGTAAAAAGCTGGTCCAGTCATTTACAGGAATTTAAAGTATATTTAATAAGCTTGTCCAGTCATTTACAGGAATTTTAAGTACATGTAAAGAGCTGATCCGGTCATTTACTGGAATTTAAAGCACGTGTAAAAAGATGGTCAAGTCATTTACATGAATTTTAAGTAGGTGTCAAAAGCTGGTCCAGTCATTTACAGGAATTTTAAGTACGTGTAATAAGCTGGTCCAGTCTTTAGAGAAATTTAAAGTACGTGTAAAAAGCTTGTTTCGTAATTTACAGGAAGTTTAAGTACATGTAAAAAGCTGGACCAGTCATCTACAGGAATTTAT
>NW_018403410.1:83862-84018 GCF_002113885.1 Mizuhopecten yessoensis | reverse complement strand
CGGTCATTTATAGGAATTTTAAGTACGTGTAATAAGCTGGTCCATTCATTTACAGGATTTTTAAGTACGTGTTTTTTCAATGCTGGTACAGTCATTTACAGGAATTTTAAATATATTAAAAAAGCTGGTCGAGTCATTTAGAGGAATTTCAAGTAC
>NW_018403410.1:80251-81355 GCF_002113885.1 Mizuhopecten yessoensis | reverse complement strand
TGGTCCAGTCTTTAGAGTATTTGAAGTACGTGTAAAAACTTGGTCAAGTCATTTAGAGGAATTTTAAATCTATTTAAAAAGCTCGTCGAGTCATTTAGAGGAATTTTAAGTACATGTAAAGAGCTGATCCAGTCATTTACTGGAATTTAAAGCACGTGTAAAACGTTGGCCCTGTCATTTACATGAATTTTAAGTACGTGTAAAAAGCTGGTCCAGTCATTTACATGAATTTTAAGTACGTGTAAAAAGCTGGTCGAGTCATTTACATGGATTTTAAGCACGTGTAAAAAGCTGGTCCAGTCATTTACATGGATTTTAAGCACGTGTAAAAAGCTGGTCCAGTCATTACAGGAATTTAAAATACGTGTAAAAAGCTTGTTTAGTCATTTACAATAAGTTTAAGCACGTGTAAAAAGCTGGTCCGGTCATTTATAGTAATTGTAATTACGTGTAAGAAGCTGGTCCATTCATTTACAGGATTTTTGAGTACGTGTTTTTTAAATGCTGGTACATTCATTTACAGGAATTTTAAATATATTAAAAAAGATGATCGAGTCATTTAGAGGAATTTTAATTACGTGCAATAAACTGGTCCAGTCTTTAGAGGAATTTAAAGTGCGTGTAAAAAGCTTGTTTAGTCATTTACAAAAAATGTAAGCACGTGTAAAAAGCTGGTCCGGTCATTTATAGGAATTGTAATTACGTGTAAGAAGCTGGTCCATTCATTTACAGTATTTTTAAGTACGTGTTTTTTAAATGCTGGTACATTCATTTACAGGAATTTTAAATATATTAAAAAAGATGATCGAGTCATTTAGAGGAATTTTAATTACGTGCAATAAGCTGGTCCAGTCTTTAGAGGAATTTAAAGTGCTTGTAAAAAGCTTGTTTATTCATTTACAGGAAGTTTAAGTACGTGTAAAAAGCTTGTCCAGTCATTTACAGAAATTTTAAGTACGTGTAAAAAGCTTGTCCTTTCATTTACATGAATTTTAAGTACGTGTACAAAGCTGGTCCAGTCATTTACAGGAATCAAAAGTATATATAAAAAGCTGGTCCAGTCATTTACAGGAATTTAAAGTATATTTAATAAGCTTGTCCAGT
>NW_018403410.1:48255-78971 GCF_002113885.1 Mizuhopecten yessoensis | reverse complement strand
TCACTTTCAGGAATTTTAAGTACGTGTAACAAGCTGGTCCAGTCATTTACATGTATTTTAAGCAGGTGTAAAAAGCTGGTTCAGTCTTTAGAGGAATTTTAATTACGTGCAATAAGCTAGTCCAGTCTTTAGAGTATTTGAAGTACGTGTAAAAACTTGGTCCAGTCATTTAGAGGAATTTTAAATCTATTTAAAAAGCTCGTCGAGTCATTTAGAGGAATTTTAAGTACATGTAAAGAGCTGATCCAGTCATTTACTGGAATTTAAAGCACGTGTAAAACGTTGGCCCAGTCATTTACATGAATTTTAAGTACGTGTAAAAAGCTGGTCGAGTCATTTACATGGATTTTAAGCACGTGTAAAAAGCTGGTCCAGTCATTTACATGAATTTTAAGTATGTGTAAAAAGCTGGTCCAGTCATTTACAGGAAATTTAAGCATATGTAAAAAGCTGGTCTTGTCTTTAGAGGAATTTTATAACGTGCAATAAGCTGGTCCAGTCTTTAGAGGAATTTAAAGTGCGTGTAAAAAGCTTGTTTAGTCATTTACAGGAAGTTTAAGTACGTGTAAAAAGCTGGTCAAGACATTTACATGAATTTTAAGTACGTGTAAAAAGCTGGTCCAGTCATTTACAGGAATTTAAAGCATATGTATTAAGCTTGTCCAGTCATTTACATGAATTTTAAGTACATGTAAAGAGCTGATCCAGTCATTTACTGGAATTTAAAGCACGTGAAAAAAGCTGGTCCAGTCATTTACATGAATTTTAAGTACGTGTAAAAAGCTTGTTTAGTCATTGACAGGAAGCTTAAGTACGTGTAAAAAGCTGGTCCAGTCATTTAGATGAATTTTAAACGTGTGAAACGCTAGTCCAGTCATTTACAGGATTTTTTAGTACATGTAAAGAGCTGGTCCGGTCATTTAGAGGAATTTTAAGTAGGTGTAAAAAGCTGTTCCGATCATTTACATGAATTTGAAGTATGTGTTAAGTACATGTAAAAAGCTGGTCCAGTCTTTTATACGAATTTAAAGTATATGTAAAAAGCTGGTCCAGTCATTTACAGGAATTAAAAGTATATTTAAAAAGCTGGTCCAATCATTTACAGGAATTCTAAGAACGTATAAAGAGCTGTTCCAGTCATTTACAGGAATTTTAAATACGTGTAAAAAGCTGGTCCATTTATTTATAGGAATTTTAAGTACGTGTAAAAAGCTTGTCCAGTCATTTACAGGAATTTTAAGTACGTGTAAAAATCTGGTTAGTCATTTACAGGAATTTTAAGTACGTGTAAAAATCTGGTCAGTCATTTACAGGAATTTTAAGTATATGTAAAAACTGTTCCAGTCATTTACAGGAATTTTAAGTACCTCTGTACAATTGTTTTTGTAACACTTTCCAATAAAACTACATTTAAGACTTTTTTAAACAACATACTACATATAGTATCTCAAATTATTGAAGATATCGTATATTTCGTTTAAGCAGACCTGATCAATGCTATTCTTATCGATGATTTGATGCTAAATCGTTAATAGTCACGTTCTATAGTTTTATATGCTTTTATTAAAACATGGAAATATAAAAGGTAAAACATAGAAAACTCCTTGTTTCGTGACTTCAAAAGCAAAAAGTAAACAATAAATCAATTGTTAAATATCATGGAATCACTAAGTTATCAAGATATAAACAGCTAATCAATTAAACTGCTTGTATTGCGGTTACATTTCCTTTTTTTCTAAGTAATTGGTTAGCTCCCTTAATATTACAAAGTTAATCAGTTTTTAAAACCATGTATCATGTAAATGAAATGCCTTGGTGACAAACTGCAGTTTTATATCAACATGTTAATTGTATCTGTAGCATTGTTGTACATGTAGCCTGTTGTATCTGTAGCATTGTTGTATATGTAGCCTGTTGTATATGTAGCCTGTTGTATATGTAGACTGTTGTATATGTAGACTGTTGTATCTGTAGCATTGTTGTACATGTAGCCTGTTGTATATGTAGCCTGTTGTATATGTAGCCTGTTGAATATGTAGCCTGTTTTATATGTAGCCTGTTGTATATGTAGACTGTTGTATATGTGGCCTGTTGTATATGTAGACTGTTGTATATGTAGACTGTTGTATATGTAGACTGTTGTATATGTAGACTATTGTATATGTAGACTGTTGTATATGTAGCCTGTTGTATATGTAGACTGTTGTATCTGTAGCCTGTTGTATATGTAGCCTGTTGTATATGTAGACTGTTGTATATGTAGACTGTTGTATATGTAGACTGTTGTATATGTAGCCTGTTGTATATGTAGCATTGTTTTTATTTGAAAGATGCAAGTAAGCCACATATGCCATTGCACTTAAAATGATATTTCTATAAAAAATACAGTTTGTTAATCCTAAATTACACAGCATACTACAGCTGTTTCTATAACAAAATACAGTTTGTTAATTCTAAATTACACAGCAGACTACAGCTGTTTCTATAACAAAATACAGTTTGTTAATTCTAAATTACACAGCAGACTACAGCTGTTTCTATAACAAAATACAGTTTGTCAATCCTAAATTACACAGCATACTGCAGCTGTTTGTATAACAAAATACAGTTTGTTAATCCTGAATTACACACGATACTACAACTGTTTCTATAACAAAATACAGTTTGTTAATTCTAAATTACACAGCATACTACAGCTGTTTCTATAACACAAATACAGCTTGTTAATCCTAAATTACACAGCATACTACAGCTGTTTGTATAACAAAATAAAGTTTTTTAATCCTGAATTACACACGATACTACAGCTGTTTCTATAACAAAATACAGTTTGTCAATCCTAAATTACACAGCATACTGCAGCTGTTTGTATAACAAAATACAGTTTGTTAATCCTGAATTACACAGCATACTACAGCTGTTTGTATAACAAAATACAGCTTGTATGTCCTGAATTACACAGCATACTACAGCAATTCCACAGCATACTACAGCTGTTTGTATAACAAAATACAGCTTGTATGTCCTGAATTACACAGCATACTACAGCAATTCCACAGCATACTACAGCTGTTTGTATAACAAAATACAGCTTGTATGTCCTGAATTACACAGCATACTACAGCTGTTTGTATAACAAAATCCAGTTTGTTAATCCTGAATTACACACGATACTACAACTGTTTCTATCCCAAAATACAGTTTGTTAATTCTAAATTACACAGCATACTACAGGTGTTTCTATAACAAAATACAGTTTGTTAATCCTAAATTACACAGCATACTGCAGCTGTTTGTATAACAAAATACAGTTTGTTAATCCTGAATTACACAGCATACTACAGCTGTTTGTATAACAAAATACAGCTTGTATGTCCTGAATTACACAGCATACTACAGCAATTCCACAGCATACTACAGCTGTTTGTATAACAAAATACAGCTTGTTAATCCTGAATAACAAATCATACTACAGCTGTTTCTATAACAAAATACGGTTTGTTAATTCTGAATTACACAGCATACTACAGCTGTTTCTATAACAAAATACAGTTTGTTAATCCTAAATTACACAGCATACTACAGCTGTTTGTATAACAAAATACAGCTTGTTAATCCTGAATAACAAATCATACTACAGCTGTTTCTATAACAAAATACGGTTTGTTAATTCTGAATTACACAGCATACTACAGCTGTTTCTATAACAAAATACAGTTTGTTAATCATGAATTACACAGCATACTACAGCTGTTTGTATAACAAAATACAGCTTGTATGTCCTGAATTACACAGCATACTACAGCAATTCCACAGCATACTACAGCTGTTTGTATAACAAAATACAGTTTGTTAATCATGAATTACACAGCATACTACAGCTGTTTGTATAACAAAATACAGCTTGTTAATCCTAAATTACACAGCATACTACAGCTGTTTGTATAACAAAATACAGTTTGTTAATCATGAATTACACAGCATACTACAGCTGTTTGTATAACAAAATAAAGTTTTTTAATCCTGAATTACACACGATACTACAGCTGTTTCTATCACAAAATACAGTTTGTTAATTCTAAATTACACAGCATACTACAGCTGTTTCTATAACAAAATACAGTTTGTTAATCCTAAATTACACAGCATACTGCAGCTGTTTGTATAACAAAATACAGTTTGTTAATCCTGACTAACACAGCATACTACAGTTGTTTGTATAACAAAATACAGTTTGTTAGTACTGAATTACACAGCATACTACAGCTGTTTGTATAACAAAATACAGCTTGATAATCATGAATAACACATCATACTACAGCTGTTTGTATAACAAAATACAGCTTGTTAATCCTAAATTACACAGCATACTACAGCTGTTTGTATAACAAAATACAGCTTGTTAATCCTTAATAACACACCATACTACAGCTGTTCCTATAACAAAATACAGCTTGTTAATCCTGAATAACAAATCATACTACAGCTGTTTCTATAACAAAATACGGTTTGTTAATTCTGAATTACACAGCATACTACAGCTGTTTCTATAACACAAAAAGCTTGTTAATCCTGAATAACACATCAAACTACAGCTGTTTGTATAACAAAATACAGCTTGATAATCCTGAATAACACATCATACTACAGCTGTTTGTATAACAAAATACAGCTTGTTAATCCTTAATAACACACCATACTACAGCTGTTCCTATAACAAAATACAGCTTTTTAATCCTGAATAATACATCAAACTACAGCTGCTTGTATAACAAAATACAGCTTGATAATCCTGAATAACACATCATACTACAGCTGTTTGTATAACAAAATATAGTTTGTTAGTCCTAAATTACACATCAAACTATAGCTGTTTCTATAACAAAATACAGTTTGTTAATCCTAAATTACACAGCATACTACAGCTGTTTGTATAACAAAATACAGCTTGTTAATCCTGAATTACACAGCATACTACAGCTGTTTCTAAAATAAAATATAGTTGGTTAATCCCGAATAACACAGCATACTACAGCTGTTTCTATAACAAAACACAGTTTATTAATTCTGAATTACACAGCATACTACAGCTGTTTGTATAACAAAATATAATTTGTTAGTCCTGAATTACACAGCTTACTACAGCTGTTTCTATAACAAAATACAGTTTGTTCATCCTGAATTACACAGCATACTACAGCTGTTTCTAAAATAAAATATAGTTTGTTAATTCTGAATTACACAGCATACCACAGCTGTTTCTATAACAAAACACAGTTTGTTAATCCTGAATTACACAGCATACTACAGCTGTTTCTATAACAAAATACAGTTTGTTAATCCTGAATTACACATCATACTACAGCTGTTTGTATAACAAAATATAGTTTGTTAGTCCTGAATTACACAGCATACTACAGCTGTTTCTATAACAAAATACAGCTTGTTAATCCTAAATTACACAGCATACTACAGTTGTTTCTATAACAAAATACAGTTTGTTAGTCCTGAATTACACAGCATACTACAGCTGTTTCTAATACAAAATACAGTTTGTTAATCCTGAATTACACAGCATACTACAGCTGTTTCTATAACAAAACACAGTTTGTTAGTCCTGAATTACACAGCATACTACAGCTGTTTCTATAACAAAACACAGTTTGTTAATCCTGAATTAAACAGCATACTACAGCTGTTTGTATTACAAAATATAGTTTGTATGTCCTAAATTACACAGCATACTACAGCTGTTTCTATAACAAAACACAGTTTGGTAATCCTGAATTACACAGCATACTAAAGCCGTTTCGTCCTTCAATGACTCCCTGCTGATCCAAGACTATTTTATTTCCTTTACATACTTCGTTTTAGTAATTCATGTTTGAGTATTTGTTCGTTGTAGACTCCTTTGTTTATATGTTTGGGTATTTGTTTTTTGTAGACTCTATTGTTTATATGTTTTGGAATTTGTTTTTTGTAGACTCTATTGTTTATATGTTTGGGTAATTGTTCTTTGAAGACTCTGTTGTTTATAAGTTTTGATACCTGTTCTTTGTGAGGAAGAGGAAAACGCACGTGGAAATTGTTTGCCCAAATTTCCAAATAATTTTGTTTAAATTACGCTATAAATAAATACGTATACTGTTATGAATACGTAAGAAGCGTAGTAGTAAGATCTTTGTTTGTATGTACGCAATTTAAGTTGCTTTTAACGTTATTGGGAACCGACCATTAAGAAAGATGAACGGCGACACTCATGATGAAACCCCGGATGTAGTGGGTTTCACGACACTCACGGAGACAATGTCACACGTCAATGTACGACACTCACGGAGACAATGTCACACGTCAATGTACGACACTCACGGAGACAATGTCACACGTCAATGTACGACACTCACGGAGACAATGTCACACGTCAATGTACGACACTCACGGAGACAATGTCACACGTCAATGTACGACACTCACGGAGACAATGTCACACNGCTCTAATTCCGTAATCAAAACGATATAATAACACAGGTCGATAGTACACTTATATTTACTTCGAATGAAATAAATAAAGACCAAGGAAATAATGCTTATTTTGTACTACGGCCAGGGTTAGGATCGAAATGAACGACCATTTGAGAATAATGCATAACTTTTACCGTATTGCTGAACTGGTGCTTTGATACATCACTCCAGGGACACATGAAGCCAGTATATACGTCTCTGATCACTCATATAAAAATCAAAGACACAATATGAACTATCAATATTAACGATATTTAATGACGAACGATAAGTACGTCCCGATGTCGTATACAACTTATATTACGTAAACTATATCCCCCGGCTCCGTTCGGTCCGAGGTACTAGTTGTCCAGTATTTATTGATAAACTCGTGCAAATGATGAACCGATTGTGTAAATGTTCATAAACGAACCACTGTATATATATATATATGTTAAGACAGTTTACGTTCCTATTTTGCTTTATATACCTTTCAATCGTTTTTTATGTTGTTAATAGTTTTGTGATTTATATAATCCTCTTAGTAAGGAGATTCCCGATCACCTGTCCTCTCAGCTTTTAATTTCTATTGTATTTAACATAAATGTATTTTATTCATATTTTGGTGTTTTTTTAATCATTACTTATATAATTTCAATTAAATGGAACTTTATCTTTCCTGTACTGTCGTAAGAATATCCCTTCTGATTTAATGTTTCATGTAATAATATTTAAGGTTGAACTTTCTATTTAGTTTAGGTTATCGGGTGATAAAGAAAAAATAATTTACCCGGGTTCCATTGTAGTTATCACCCGATAACCTAAATTGAATAGAAAGTTAATCCTTATATTTATAGCCTTTTTCTTTACATAAAACGCGTCCATTTATGTCATCAAAGTAAACGTATGTAAATGAACACACAATCCAGCCGTCCTGTCAGTCAACAACGTGACGTCATCGGAATGTATGAATTTCAACAATGTATGTTTACATTTCAACAATGTATCTTTTGCATGAATACACTAATGAGTTACACATCTGGTATCCGAGGTACTCCTGTTAACTTCCTAAAACAGCAATGTAAGCTCCCGGGTTGTTGAAACTTCGAGTGATAATGACAATGATCTCCACAAAGGCTTTCATTAGAAAAAATACCATTTAAGTTACGTACACTTATGTGTTTAAAGTGAACGAAATTTTCGAAATATCTTGTTTCTTTATTCATTTAAAGCGAACTTAACCATTTCAGAAAGATAATGTGCATCCGTATGTCAGTTATCAAAACTGTATAAAGTAAAGAGAGAAAAAAAATAGAGCATTATTCTTAACCAGAGACGTTATATTACAATATATACGACTTTGGTGTATAGTCTAAACAGTTGCTCTCGTCTAACGAACCTGTGATTACTAAAATTTAGAACCTATGAAACTTCTTATATAAAAGGCTAAGCGTGATCCGGTTGTTAAATATATGAATTATCAGAATTAATATTGAATATTGTATTACCTGTCTTCAGACAGAGACATATAAAGCCGTAAGTAGTATATACGTTTCCGCTTCAGGTCAACCATGACAATCAGAATAATATATAAACTAAAGGTATTTTGTTTTGGTTTCCTTTCTATCATAACCAGATACCTTCTCTGTATTAACGTAATATATTAGGTATCAGTACATTTCACTCATAGTTCCAGTAGTATTAGTAATCATTATCAAATACATATATAGATAAAATATATTGCCGTGTGAATGATGTAATTGATATACAATATGTGTTAAGATAAGTTCTGTGCACTGATCTTACACGAAAATGGCACCGTTTCATTGGTTGATATACCTGTCAATCACGCGCGGTAGAGAGGTGGGCCCTCGCGATGATTGGTTGATGTTCTTGTCGATGCTCCGCTGTTGTTTGATTGACAAGAATATCACGGGCCGTAATTCTCGTCACATTCTGGTGCATGTACTCGCAGTGACATTTGGTATTTCTTTTTCTGTTTCCTGTTGTACAATATATTTAAACTTGAAAGTGACATTCGTTCTGAATTCTTTTTTAATTGGTGCAAGCATCCCATGCATACAATTTTATTATGAGAAAGTAGGTTTACTTTGTTTGTAATGTATAATCGTGCACAGAAACCTTACATGTGGATGTACATTGTATTGGACATGTATGTTGAAATTGTAGGTGTATAAATATAGCTGTTGGTCTGTATGAACTTTCTAACTAAGCATTGAAGGATAATTAAATGTAATCACTACTTGTAAGCGTCAAGGAAAAATCATTAAACTAAGGAACTGTGACAATGTATTATGAGAATTATCGGTGTTCATGTTAAAATATAATAGACAAAAGCAAATATTTATTTATAGGACTGTTTTGCTATTGCTAATACTGAAATACTTTTTTCCTGCTAACACAATGTTCAAATACTAAAGTGACATTTGTACTGAATTCGTTTTACTTAGCGCAGGCAGCCTGGTCCTCGCATAAAATGTTAGTGAAAAAGTGGGTTGACTTGGTATGTAATGTATAAAAAGCTGTATTTGACAAGAGGGTATAATTGTACAAGTATGTGCAAAATGTTGTTGAATGTATAGGTAAGTGGTTGTTATGAAAAAAACATGTTGATATGATTGATTGTACATACGTGTGCATGTTTATATGTTTGCAGGTAGGTTGGCCCAGTTAATTATTTCTTTAACAAAGGAAAAATCTTGTTATTTCATTATCTGATTAAGTAACCAGCAACCGACCGTGGAGAAGTTGATTTGTACTTTAATTTTTAAATCATAGTATACTGTAAAAGCATATATTTACGTTGGTGGTTAAATTTCGTTGTTTTGGATTTGGGACAAGTTCGTGGGGAAAATATTTCGTGAAATCAATATTTTCAAACCCAGTTATTTTATGTTTGACACCTGGACAATAAGACTTACCGTACATCGCCCGAGGTGATCACCCATCCACTCCAGGTGAAATTTTCACACCTCGCTTCACCCCAGTCAGTGGAAAACAATAGATCGACCATCGCCCGATGGTCACCGTACTGCTTGCGAGGTTCAGGTAAGACCCGGCGAGATAAACTCACACTATGGGTATCGGTCAAATCCGTCATGCTCTATAATTTACATACAAAGAGCGATGTAACAAACGCTTGATTGACGCGCTATAGTTATAAGTGTTTAACTCTGTGTCTGTGACGATAAGTACACCGTTTATCATGACCTGTGTCTAAATGTAAATACAGCATGGTTTGTAATTAAAGTAATAGTTTATTTCATATTTTCGCTAATTTCTATTTCGTGCGATTAAAATTTCGTTGGGATTATATTTCATGGTTTTCTTTAAACCACGAAATAAACGAAATTAAATCCCCAACGAAATATTATGCTTTTACAGTAATCTGTATTTAACGTTGAAATAGTGTCTCATAGGTCAACTTGGCCGGATAATTAATTCTATCAATTTTGTTTCAACTAGAAACTTTAAATTGTGAATGGATATGTGACTCTTTAATAAAATAAATTATTATTATAAGGGTTAATATATATCACAAGACATCCAATCGACATTAGCCTATAATTGGATGACAACACGTAATCACCTTTTGTCATGCTGTGTACACAAACGCCAATCATGTCGTCGTTGAACAGCACTACTACGTGACCAGTTTCTGTGCAGGATTATATATATTGCAAAGTTACTGTACCGTTACAGTCCAAATATACGGAAATGTATCAGTGAAAAATGTTAACAAATAACTTCAACGTTGGTGTCTTCTGTGTTTGAGTGTCAAAAAAACGTATAGCATATTTTCGGTATTACCGTTTAATGACAAATTGACTACACTGTGTCGTCCTTATGTTAGGTCGACAATTCAAATAAACAACAAAATACCGACAGTTACACATTGAATATCATTATACAATACAGTACTTATTGATGCGATGCTAAGTTATATCGAGGACTTAGATAATCTGAGTCCGTGATTATATTTATCTCGAAAATATAATTGAATTATGAAGGTTAAACTTTTTCTCTCCATATACATGTAATATACACAAGTTATAATTTAACATCTTGGTTCAATAATGTAAAGCAACTCGATCCACTCCTTTAGCCGGCTTAGTTTTAAAATTTGGGTACAGGTACATCACACTAAACACACCGTGTCCAGTGCTTGATTGATAGGTTTTGCGTCCGCTTCACTACCGAGTAGTTTGGATAATCACAGGTAAAATATACAGGTGTGAAACCACGTGATTATGTGGCTTTTCAAAGCAATAAACTGAATTGAATTGGATTACCAGGTACAGTTTTCTTACCTGTGGGTCTTACCTGGGAATCTCCAATTAACTCATTACAGCATAATTATGACAGTGGTAATACAGAACTTGTGTGGTGTTTGATCACACCTCTAACCCCCTTAGAGCACAGGTCTGTTATTTCAACCGGCAGGTGTGATATGCTTGAATCTACCTGAAACTATGCTTTACCTGTGACTACATGTGCCATTGTAATTATCCATGTATACAGCTAATAATGTTTAAATATCATATCAGCATGGTAATAATGTAATGTGATCGCACTGCCAAAGTATTATAAAACATTTCTAATTTACATTTATATCATGGCAGCACCCCTACCTCTACAAAATTATAGAAACAACCTATATACTGAAAATATTCCGTTATCATAATTCTAATCAAAGACGAATAAAACCAGTATATACGTACGTATCCGCTATAATTTTGTTTATGATACATTGTATCTTATTAAACATTATTAATTCAATTCAGGTTATTGCATTGGATATCCACATAATCACGTGGTTTTCACACCTGTACATCTTACCAGTGATTGACCGAACTACTCGGTAGTGAAGCGGACGCAAAACCTATCAATCAAGCACTGGACACAGGTGTGTTTAGTATTTTGTACCTGTCGCAAATTTCACACCTAAGCCGGCTCAAGGAGTGGATCGAGATGCTTTTCATTATTGAACAAAGATGTTTAATTATATCTAAGTCCGTGGCATTACACATCAATAAGTACTGTATTGAATAATATCAAATGTGTAACTGTCGGTATTTTGTTGTTTATTTGAATTTTCGACCTAACATAAGGACGACACAGTGTCGTCGATTTGTCATTAAACGGTAATACCGAAAATATGCTATACGTTTTATTGACATTCAAACACAGAAGACACCAACGTTGAAGTTATTTTGTAAATATTTTTACTGATACATTTCCGTATATTTGGACCGTAGCGGTACAGTAACTTTGCAATATATATAATCCGGCACAGAAACAGATCACGTAGTAGTGCTGTTCAACGACGACATGACTGGCGGTTGTGTACACAGCATGCACCAGAGTGTGACGAGAATTACGGCCCGTGATATTCTTGTCAATCAAACAACAGCGGAGCATCGACAAGAACATCAACCAATCATCGCGAGGGCCCACCTCTCTACCGCGCGTGATTGACAGGTATATCAACCAATGAAACGGTGCCATTTTCGTGTAAGATCAGTGCACAGAACTTATCTTAACACCTACTGTATATCAATTACATCATTCACACGGCAATATATTTTATCTATATATGTATATGATAATGATTACTAATACTACTGGAACTATGAGTAAAATGTACTGATACCTAACATATTACGTTAATACAGAGAAGGTCTCTGGTTATGATATAAAGGAAACCAAAACAAAATACCTTTAGTTTATATATTATTCTGATTGTCATGGTTGACCTGAAGCGGAAACGTATATACTACTTACGGCTTTATATGTCTCTGTCTGAAGACAGGTAATACAATATTCAATATTAATTCTGATAATTCATATATTTAACAACCGGATCACGCTTAGCCTTTTATATAAGAAGTTTCATAGGTTCTAAATTTTAGTAATCACAGGTTCGTTAGACGAGAGCAACTGTTTAGACTATACACCAAAGTCGTATATATTGTAATATAACGTCTCTGGTTAAGAATAATGCTCTATTTTTTTTCTCTCTTTACTTTATACAGTTTTGATAACTGACATACGGATGCACATTATCTTTCTGAAATGGTTAAGTTCGCTTTAAATGAATAAAGAAACAAGATATTTCGAAAATTTCGTTCACTTTAAACACATAAGTGTACGTAACTTAAATGGTATTTTTTCTAATGAAAGCCTTTGTGGAGATCATTGTCATTATCACTCGAAGTTTCAACAACCCGGGAGCTTACATTGCTGTTTTAGGAAGTTAACAGGAGTACCTCGGATACCAGATGTGTAACTCATTAGTGTATTCATGCAAAAGATACATTGTTGAAATGTAAATATACATTGTTGAAATTCATACATTCCGATGACGTCACGTTGTTGACTGACAGGACGGCTGGATTGTGTGTTCATTTACATACGTTTACTTTGATGACATAAATGGACGCGTTTTATGTAAAGAAAAAGGCTATAAATATAAGGATTAACTTTCTATTCAATTTAGGTTATCGGGTGATAACTACAATGGAACCCGGGTAAATTATTTTTTCTTTATCACCCGATAACCTAAACTAAATAGAAAGTTCAACCTTAAATATTATAACATGAAACATTAAATCAGAAGGGATATTCTTACGACAGTACAGGAAAGATAAAGTTCCATTTAATTGAAATTATATCAGTAATGATTAAAAAAACACCAAAATATGAATAAAATACATTTATGTTAAATACAATAGAAATTAAAAGCTGAGAGGACAGGTGATCGGGAATCTCCTTACTAAGAGGATTATATAAATCACAAAACTATTAACAACATAAAAAACGATTGAAAGGTATATGAAGCAAAATAGGAACGTAAACTGTCTTAACATATATATATATATACAGTGGTTCGTTTATGAACATTTACCTCGGACCGAACGGAGCCGGGGGATATAGTTTACGTAATATAAGTTGTATACGACATCGGGACGTACTTATCATTCGTCATTAAATATCGTTAATATTGAGAGTTCATATTGTGTCTTTGATTATTATATGAGTGATCAGAGACGTATATACTGGCTTCATGTGTCCCTGGAGTGATGTATCAAAGCACCAGTTCAGCAATACGGTAAAAGTTATGCATTATTCTCAAATGGTCGTTCATTTCGATCCTAACCCTGGCCGTAGTACAAAATAAGCATTATTTCCTTGGTCTTTATTTATTTCATTCGAAGTAAATATAAGTGTACTATCGACCTGTGTTATTATATCGTTTTGATTACGGAATTAGAGCAACCGTCGTTGCATAGCTATACCGACAACACGGCCAGCAAGGCAGGGACTATAGACTGCCTCACCTGTACGGGCTTCGCCGGAGCGCGGCTACATCAAAGGGAATACCGCTGTGCGAGTGAGCGGGACAACGACTTAATTTTCGGGGGCCAACGACCAGTTTTCGGGAACAAAGGCACAATCTTATTGAATTGTTATGTTCCTGAAAATTGGTTGTTGTCCCTGAAAATTGGTTGTTGTTCCTGAAAACTGGTCCATGTCCCGATAACTTGGATATGGTTTTTAAATTTAAATGGTGCTCCGCTAATTTGGAGAGTGTTTCCGTAATTTGGGCCATGCAAATATGATTTAGATTGTACATCATTAAGTTAGCCATGAATTGATTATTTAGCTGGTACGTCATTAAGTTGGGTCATGAATTTATGATTTAGATTGTGTTTTGTAAAATTCAATGCTAATTGAAGTTTACTGGTATAATAAGGTAGATTAAGTCGTAGAATTGATTTTTTTGTTCTTAAGTGTTTCTCAGTGAATGTCACACGTCAATGTACGACACTCTTGGAGACAATGTCACACGACAATGTAGGACACTCACGGAGACAATGTCACACGTCAATGTACGACACTCACGGAGACAATGTCACACGACAATGTAGGACACTCACGGAGACAATGTCACACGTCAATGTACGCACATTTTTGTAATGGTTATTGAGTTTCCATCACAAAGTAACATGAATGACCAGTGAATCACATAATGCGTTTCGTTAATCTCTCGCGTGATTAGCAATCAATGACAACTTTTGTTCTAGAAGTATACTTAATCGATCGTGAACGTTTTCGACAGCGAATACAACCATTAATCCTCCATTATTTTAAAAGCATTTGAAGCACTAGTAGTTTACATTTAGGTGCTACATAAGGTAAAGTTTTGCAATTACTGGCGACACGCAGCTTTAATGAAACTATATGAAGTGCTGTCAAGATGATCATTTAATATTTGCTGTTTTCACGAGATTTCAAGAAAGCAAATAACGTTTAACATATTCTATTAAATTACATATGTACTGAAAGCGCTTAACTACTTAAAATATTTAAGATGGTGCAGAAATGCAAAAACCAATGCAAATGAGAGAAACCTAATCAAATAGTGAAAAAAATAAAGTAACGAAAGATACTAGTACAGTAAAAGGAACCAATGAAATGAACATCGTATTGTCAACAAAACCGACATTGTCAATAGTCGAGGATTGTAGTATCAAAAGGTAGTTATAAACAAAACGGACTTGAAAGATTACTTGGTTTCGAAGAATTCTAGATGTTGACAATTTCTTTCGTATACTTTTTAATCTGATTTCATTGGTCTTCTAAGATATGTCGTTTTGTCTAATTATCGATTTTTTATTGGGTACAAAAGTTTAGATAGATATCGAAAATGTATAAGTAGGACAAAATTCATATCATCAATATAAACCTGCATTCGAAGATTCGAGTCAGTCATCAGAATTGGTATAGTCGCAATCGTTAAAGGCGAGCCTGCTATACACTGCGCCTCCTAGTTGTCATCATTTAACGATGTACGATACAGGTTGCAGTACACAATTCTG
This sequence comes from Mizuhopecten yessoensis, assembly GCF_002113885.1. Classification (NCBI taxonomy): domain Eukaryota; kingdom Metazoa; phylum Mollusca; class Bivalvia; order Pectinida; family Pectinidae; genus Mizuhopecten; species Mizuhopecten yessoensis. The sequence continues at coordinate 63,567 of NW_018403410.1, read as the reverse complement.
GTGTACACATACAAGGCACTGAATGGAACAGCTTATCATTACCTACAGGAGCTTGTTACCCTGTATCAGCCGTCACGATCACTGTAGTCGGAGTCAGAATCTTTGTTGTGTGCCCTACAATCTCGTACTGTGACCTACGGCAACATATGCTTTGGGAGGGTTTCGGCTACGTTGTGGAATAGCTTACCATCTGCTATTAGAAAGTCAAATACCCTGGCCAAGTTATAGAGGGACATCAAAACTCACCTCTTCACGTCTGCATTTTAGAATCTTTGCAAAGACGTCATGTAAATACCAATCTTTTATTTGTTCAATTATATGCGCACATTGCTTGCTTAAACGTATAAAAGTATTTGTAAGCTTTTTTTTCACACTTATAACCATTACTATTTTACTTATGTTGTAAAGCGCTTTAGAGTAATTTTACAAATTATATAGGGCGCTATATAAATGTTGTATATTATTATTATTATCATCACAAGCTAACCGGTAATAAGATTTATATATACATTATCAATGCCGCCGTGACTATTCTCCATAATTGTGTGTATTAAAGATTTAAAAGAAACTGTGGTTAGATATACATGTAGCAAACACTAGTGAAAGCAAGTGTTTTCTTTTATAAAAGCACTGGATAAAGTCTTGAGTGTAATCAGCCCAACAGAACTCAAAATATAAACAGTGCATTTTATAAACTGATTTTCCATTCATATAGTAACAGTGATAGAGACCTAACCCCCGGGTCTGGAAAGTTATCCCAAGCAGGCACTTTCTTTGAGGAAGCACTGTATAAAGTCAAGAGGGTAATTAGCCCAAGAGAAATCAAGATATTGTGCATAAGTGCATTAAACAGATTTTCTATTTATAGTGACCCATTGACCTTTGACCAGTGGACCTGAAAAGTTATCCCAAGCAGGCACTTTCTTCCAGGAAGGACTCGATAAAATCTGAGGGTTATCAGTCCAACAGATTTCGAAATACAGTGCACAAACTGATGTTCTATTTATAGTAAGTGACCTTGAAATTTGATATCAAAGGCTGAGAAGCTATCCAAAAGCTTAAGCAAACATTTTATTACACTGGATAAAGTCTGAGTGCATATGGCACAAACGAGCTCCAAATATTGTGCATGAAATGTTTTTTCTATTTATAGTAACATTAACCTTGAACTTTGACATCGATGCCTCAAAAGCTACAATTTGTATCCTAAGCAAATACTTTCTTAAGTAACAATGACCTTAACCTTTCACCACTAAAGCACCAAAGCAGGCACTTTCTAATCGAGGTTGCACTTGATAAAGCCTGACTGTAATCATCCCAACAGAATTGGAAATATTGTGCCTAAACTAACTAATTTTCTAGTCATGGTAACGGTGACCTTGACCTTTGACCGCCGGGCAAGAAATGCGATTCAAAGCAAGCACTTTCTTCAAAAAAAGCACTCGATAAAGTCTGAAAGCAATCCAACCAACATCACTGAAGATATTGTGCAGAAATTAAACAAGAAGCCTTATGGGCCTGTGTCGCTAATTTGCCTCTAATGCACCTTTGAAGCTGATCTAGGTCATTTATGTGGATGCTAAGCTCATTACCACTTTCTTCAAATATAGCACATTTGATCCATGTGACCTTGAATGAAGATCAAGGTCATTCATTTGAACAAACTTGGTAGCCCTTCATCCCAGCACGCTTTAGGCCCAATACCAGGTATCTGGGCCTCTAGGTTATTGAGAAGATGTTTAACGAGACTAGAAAATGTCTGTAAGACACAAATTCCCCCGCTGCCATGTGAAATTAGTTTCAGTGTTCTATAAAAAGTTACAACCACTTTGATCTTGATAACCTGAAATATGCACACACACAAGGTACTACACTTAAAGTTGATAAGTTGACTTTAATATTTATATGTTTTATTCTGTATGTTATTACCATGTCCATAACATATTGGATGACGTTGCTAAGTGTTTAAATTGAATCAGTTGATGATTTTCTATATATAGCAATAGTGACCTTGGCCTTGACCTTGGAACCCTGAAACACAACAATGTCCGAAGTATACTCATACTTGACCTTTGCATAAAGTTTGACCAAAATCCATGAACGAATTAAGTTGCTAAGTGTTTAAATATAATAAGTTTATGATTTTCTATGTATAGCAAGTGTGACCTTGACCTTGACCTTGGATCCCTGAAATACAACGATGTCCAAAGTATACCCATACTTGACCTTTGTATAAAGTTTTACCAAAATCTGCCAGGGACGACGGACGCCGCACCAGGGCAAAAACTCACTTGTCCTTGGCAGGTGAGCTAAAAACAGATAGAAGGACAGACATACCTCATTACTAAAGATGTGCATGGGTCCTAACAACAAATTTGTAATTGAGTTGGAGAATCCCCCTTTGGGACCCCACTCCTCCCCCTAGGGAGCCAGAGTAATATGAGAGACCCTCTGTTAAACGGCATTCAGTCTTCTTAACCAAGTAATGCTCCAGACCATTGGTTTGAAAACATCATCAAGCTATACAGAAGTACTTCAAATGATGTACTGTATTAGGTGATTAATGTCCTCGCACACCTATAGAAGAAAACTACAATTCGAAGGAAGTGCATGTGTTGACGGAAAAGATACAGTTACTAATAAGAATTTCCTATGTTCAAAGGGCTATAACTCGAGAAAAAATAGAACATTGACACGGATTCTAACTCAAACTGCAATCCATTATACATGCATACCAAGTTACAAATAATGTGTAAAACAGTTAATTATGAGAATTTCTTATGTGCAAATGGGCCATAACTCCAGTCAAAAATAGAATTTTAATACATGGTTCAAACTCTGTAATCTATTATGATAAAGCCACAAACAAAGTTTCAAATTGATATCGCAAGCGGTAGCGAAATAAGTCCAAAACAAGTTTTTTTGTGTGTATTTCCTATCTGTTAAGGGCCATAACTCCAGCAAAAAAGGAATATTAACACGGGGTTCGAACTCAAACTGTAATCCATTATGACAAAGCCAAATATTAGGTAACAAATTGATGTTGCAAGTGGTGTCGAAAAAAAGTCCGGGAAAACATTAATTATGATATTTCTTATGTGCAAACTCCAGCAACAAATGAAATATTGACACAGGGTTTGGACTCTAACTGTTATCCATTATGATAAAGCCACATACTAAGTGGCAAGCGGTAACGAACAAAGTATGGTAAACAGTTAATTATAAGAACTTCCAATGTCCAAAGAAAGGGCCATACATGTAACTCCCGCAAAAAAAATAAAAAAAATATTGGCACGTGGTTCAAACTTGATCTGTAATCTATTATGATTAAGCCACATACAAAGTTACCAATTGATCTGGTAAATGGTGGCGAAAAAAGGTCTGGAAAACTTAAATGTGACTGCCGCCGCAAACAACAACGTGTGATGACGGACAGAGTGATCCTTAAGTGTTCGCCATGCTTCCCAGGCGGCACGACAAAGAAAGGCAAAACAGTGAAGAAAGAAAGGAAAGATTTAAGATCCAAAGTGTGTTGCAATGGGGGCAGAAGATCTATTTTGGTCTATTCAATGTCCCCCAAGTAGTAGACATGAAAGAAAATCCCCGATTCTTCAGGTGGCCAACTTTTCGCCCCCCCCCCTCATCCCATGTCCCATGTACATTGTATGTAAATTATGGTTTGACATATTTTGACAGATGCGATGACTCAAGTAGAAAATTGTTTGATTCGTGTAATCTTGAAAAAGAAAATGAAGGGACATAAATCTTCATGTAGACTCCAATTTAAGTAATTTGTGCTGATCTGACAGATCTGTCAATTAAAGATCTATCTGTACACCAAATTCAAGAAGAATTACACATTATTATATGTTTCACATGTCTGAAATTGTCTGACATTGTCAGTATGGTAAGTTTAAAGCAAAACTTCAAAACTATCTAAAATTGCTGGATATTTTTTTCCAAAAACAACGGGAAGAAAATCTACATTTTAAAGAAAGTGGTAGCTATGGGAGCACCCTATATATGTTATAAACATAAGAAAATATTGGTACTTTGCAAAACAATAAGCAAAATTTACAAATCATGTGAGGGACACAACTCACAGGAATATTATCAAAAGGAAGACAATCAATCATAACTGCACAAATACTTAGAGTACATAGCATGTGTTCCTAGTTTAAAACAGAGAGTATGAGTATTACTTGAAACAGATTTCAATTACATCAGAAATAATTCTCAGGGACACCATCAAAATGAAAATTAATTGATTGATATAACAGTCGAGATGCATTTAAAATCCTCCCCACATGGAAAGTAAAACAAACATTTCAGTAAAATGTTCAAACCTTGCCTGCATGGTGTAAAGTTTCACCTTTTGGCCTTTTGTAACTTTCAGCTTTCTTGGTGGATTTTGAGCATTTTTAAATATCTCCCATTCTCATCAGATGTATATGAAGTGCATAACAAATGGAAAAATAAAAATATGAATGATAAACCGACAGAATAAGATGTATCGGAAAGCAAACAAAGGAGCACAACTCTTCAAGTTCTCGGAAATCCAGCCCTTACTTTCTTCTATTTTTAGAATGCTTCTACACCAAAGTCAAATAACTTTGGCTTCTTCAACTTCTGACAGGTCAAAGACCCTTGATGAGACTTATTTAGTTGTCAAAAATCAGACGAAAAAATACTGCAGTACAATTTTATGTCAACTTATGTATTAGTGGATTTGAACACCACTCAGTGTAAATATGAATGTTGAACAGAAATATTTTAACATTTTAGCGAACACATATTTTGTGTACAATCCTTTTAATAACAGATTTATGGAATAAAGGGTTTAAATGTTGTTTGTTGATGTTTAGTGGATTGAAGAGATACATGTATGACATTTTTTTTTAACACAGTATTCTAAAAGATATGATTAAGGTTTCAGACCCTTTTCGGTTATCAGCATCTTTTGAGGAAACACCATGTAGTGTAGCAGAAAAAATGTCAACAAATAATATGTAGTGTAGTGCAGTGGATATAGAAAAGTCAATTCCTGCTATATATTTTTGGTAAAGTTGTCAAAGAATCAGATGTTTGGCAGACCTTTCTTATAAATATGACATTTTATAAAACCCAAAAAACAAACTGATTCCTATCCCTTATACAGAGAACAGTGTGGAAATATAGATGAACTGAGGGTTTTGAAAATAACGTCAGGTAATTCGGGTAAAATGGACTTGCATCATAATTTTACAAATATTCATAATGTGTTTATGCAGCCTCTCTTAAGAAAAACACATTCCATACATGTTTTCAGCCTGTTCTTGATGTCATTGGCTGTTCAGCCTGTAACATCTCATCTTTGCTAGCCAAGCGTTCATTTTGTATTCACATATTCATGTATTCAACCTTAGCGGATTTAGCCTTGTTCTCTAAGCTTTCAAATTATTGAACCTGGCACAGGGACTTTGCACGAATTACCATCCTATGGTCCACATATTTTTTTTATATCATACATTATATACTACACATATGTGAACTGAGGGTTATCAATTAATACCAAGTACCTGTGCATGTACATAATTATGGCGGCGCTCAGAACCAAGTTGCCTTGTCGACTATGTCATGATTTATGTCAAAAAACAAAGGAGGACAATGCGTAAAGAAACATTTTCTGTATCTGATCAGTTGGTAGAGATAATTGGCCTCAATGATGACCAAGGGAAATACATAGGCGACCAGTGCTGAAATAATCTTGAAAGTTTAAAGTTTTGCTAGTAAAGTGTCTCTGCAAGGTGGCATAGGAGGGAAATTTAACACAAGGCTGAATCCGCCGGAATTGAATAGTACAAATTTGAATTTTGAACCCTTGGCTATTGCAGATGGTGAGATAACGAGGTTCGATCGTAAAATAAGATGTGTCTTCAGCAGTATGCTCCAGTGAAATTACACTCAAAAGTCAGCATCAGTCCTGCGCTATCACAAGGAGACAAACAGGAACATACCACAGACTCCCAAAACACAAATTAATTATGCACAAACTCACCACACACATGCATCTAGCAAATGGGGGAGACCGTCCTTAAATGACCATGTATAGCAGTTGATAGGACGTACAATAAACAATACTAAATCAAACCTGAAGTTTATTTTGACATCAAAATCTTATTTATTTGGATAATTTCATGGAAATGATGACTTGTAATTTTAAACAAATGATTTGTTAATTTCAGCTTGCATGCACTGTATGAATGTTATTTTAATAACATTGTACCCATATTAATCCATGATTGTCGTGAAGTGGTGCTATATTTGAATTTGATACATTTGATGCTCTATTACCTGGCTGTTCGACTATTCTTTTCTAGTAGAAAAAATGGTATTTTAGTTTCGAGAAGATTTCTACGTTCTGGTAGGATTTTACAATTTAGTGTCCACCTAGTAGGAGTAATGTCCGAAAAGGTAGCACTATTCATCGTGCAGTACGAACCTTTAACAGAAATATCCGTGAGCTTGACTGTATACTTGCCTTCTGAATATTGTTTGTATGTATTTACCTGTGATATTTTATTATACTTTTGTTATCATTGTTATTTAAACAAAAGGATTGAGCAACAGACTTTGCCTATATAAGCTCTCCTCATGGCTTCCTGCATACTTTTGATAGTTGAAGACATTGAATACTATATTTACATACATACATTATATTTCAACTCATCTCATGACACTTGGGTACATATATTGCAAGGTAATATACAAAAATTAGGCTGGATTAATATTGTCATGTTTCTACAAAATTGCAGTATATCATGTGATACATGGACTTAAGATAACAAAAATAAAACAAAATACAAACTTTGCGATATTGATATTTAATACAGTTGTAAAAGTTGTGCCAAGACGAATTAAATATACCGTTATGGATATACACAGTATTCAAATCGAATTAAATATATGGATATACGTCTTGACCTTGAGCCACTAAAATTTGCTACGGCAACATGAAATAAAGCAAAACTGATACATGCATGTATGCTGATTAAGAAATGTACCAGGACTTATTTGAAGTAGATATGTCTTGAGATGAGTTGGAAAATCAAATGGAAAATGAACTAAAACAAAACAGAAAAAAAAAGGAAAACACAAAAAGAAAACATAACTAAATATATAAGAACACAAGAAAATCTCGAACACACACTCATACACTCTAACACCACACATGCTTCTACTGGCATGGCTTTGTTGGTTTATTTAGTGTAGTTTATATTTATTTAATATCAACTGTAAAGTTAAAGGCGAACCGGCTAAACTCTGCGCCCTCTCGTCGTCATCGTTAAAGGCGAACCGGCTATACTCTGCGCCCTCTCGTCGTCATCGTTAAGGTGAACCTGATATACGCTGTGACCCTAGTTGTCGTCGTATTAAGTGAGCCTGCTATACACTGCGCCCCCTAGTTATCGTCGTATTAGGACTATACACTGCGCCCCCTAGTTATCGTCGTATTAGGTGAGCCTGCTATACAATACGCCCCTTAGTTGTCGCCGTATTAAGTGAGCCCGCTATACATTAAGCCCCTAGTTGTCATCGTATTAAATGAGTCTGCTATACACTACGCTACCTAGTTGTCATCGTATAAGGTGAGCCTGCTATACACTACGCCCCCTTGTTGTCGTCGTGTTAAGTGAACCTGCTATACACTACGCTCCCTAGTTATCGTCGTATTAAGTGAGCCTGCTATACATAACGCTACCTAGTTGTCGTCGTATTAACGGCGCCTGCTATACACTACGCCCCCTAGTTGTCGTCGTATTAGGTGAGCCTGCTATACACTGCGCACCGTAGTTGTCATCGTATTAGGTGAGCCTGCTATACAATACGCCCCTTAGTTGTCGCCGTATTAAGTGAGCCCGCTATACATTACGCACCCAATTGTCATCGTATTAAATGAGTCTGCTATACACTACGCTACCTAGTTATCGTCGTATTAAGTGAGCCTGCTATATACCGCGCCCCTAGTTGTCATCGTATTAAGTGAGCCTGCTATACATTACGCCCCTAGTTGTCATCGTATTAAATGAGTCTGCTATACACTACGCTACCTAGTTGTCATCGTATAAGGTGAGCCTGCTATACACTGCGCCCCCTAGTTATCGTCGTATTAGGACTATACACTGCGCCCCCTAGTTATCGTCGTGTTAAGTGAACCTGCTATACTCTACGCCGCTAGTTGTCGTCGTATTAAGTGAGCCTGATATGCACTACGCCCCTTAGTTGTCGTCGTATTAAGTGAGCCTGCTATCCATTACGCTACCTAGTTGCCGTCGTATAAAGTCAGCCTGCTATACACTGCGCCCCCTAGTTATCGTCGTATTAGGACTATACACTGCGCCCCCTAGTTATCGTCGTGTTAAGTGAACCTGCTATACACTACGCTACCTAGTTGTCATCGTATAAGGTGAGCCGGCTATACACTGCGCCCCATAGTGGTCATCGTATTAGGTGAGCCTGCTATACAATACGCCCCTTAGTTGTCGCCGTATTAAGTGAGCCCGCTATACATTAAGCCCCTAGTTGTCATCGTATTAAATGAGTCTGCTATACACTACGCCCTATGTTATTAAGATGTTACTGTTGATTCAGCATTCAAGAGCTTGCATCAAATCTTACACTTCCGCGATAGATGTCGACTGATGGCTGACTTATTTTTAGAACAGGTTTTCCAGAGATGCAGCTTGACGAAGACTATAGATAAGTATTATGGTCGTAATCCCGATCTAATTGCGGAATATTTCCTCGTGTGATTATGCTGACTAATGTTCCTTGTTGTCAATGATATGAGGACGTCTCAAAATTTAGATTTGACCCAGATCTATATGGAAGTCGTCGATAAAGCAGACGACGCTGACCGTTCAAGAAACGTTTTTGTTATTCTTTCTGTACTTTTTTATTTGCTAATATTTTGCCCTCGTTTTATTAACTTTGACTTCAAAATACGATTTTTCAAGACTTTGGTTTTCATTTGTATTGGTACATTTGACTCGAGATATCAAAACTACGATGTATTAATGCTTGACTTAAATGAAAACGACACTATCGCAATTAAAGTAAGTTATATACTTTATAAATCATTACTTATGTTGAAGTGAAAAGTTATTATCAGAATTATTAAAATATGTGATACACAGATACACAAATTAACTATCAAAAATTCGACAGTTTTATTCTACAACGAGCAGATATTCACATATCATTAGTAAATGAATACTGCTAGAGGAGTTCTTCATAAAAAAAAACGTATTCAGAGAAATACCAAAGAAATCAGAATATAGAGGGTGGCGTACGTATCTATCCTATATATAAAAAGCACATCCTGGTAGAGGAAGAGCAACAAGTTGACCTGTAGCCATAAGGGAGGTCAGTTGACAGAGACACAACAATTAGTCATTGAGACTGCATTTATATGTCCTATTGTATACAATACCGTAGGTATAATGAGTGTTATCCTTATTTTAAAGGTGTGTGTGTATAATTTATACTTCCGGAACACTCGGTCTTATTCTTCTTGTACTTCCCTTTGTTCATATATTGCCCAAGTTTTATCAATTTTCAGTTCGAAGTTTTGGGTTATTGATACTTCAGTACTCTCTTACTTTTTTAAGTAATGTGTCCCTAAGAAAAACATTCTGTCGTTGAAAACTTACAACGTTACAAATTTAAATTATAATGGTAAAAAAAATCAAAAAGATCTGAAGTAATATTTCATGTAAACCGTTCAAGAAACAATTTTTCAATCTATAAGATTGCAGAACATCTCATGGTCTGACAGTCTTACAGCAGTGTCAAAAGCATTCAGACATCAAATAATTATCAGAAATTGATTTTACGGAAACGTTCACTTACAAATTACGTCTCGAATGCATTCGGCTACTTACTTGTGTAAACTCCTGACCATAAAATGTGAGCGATTTGAATACTGTGCTGCGAGCTTTCGACACGCTATAAAGTAGCACTAAAATCGGCATCAAATCAACGCTATTGCGAGACGGTAAATGCACCAACACCATCTGAAGCACTTATATGTGACATACATACAGACACGTCCACGTATGACCTTAACTGAAATAAAGATGTTAAACCCAATTAAATTAAACTAATCCAGACCACTGCTGGTCATCGTTTAGAGATTAGATATCGTCGCACTGCCTTCACACTTATTAGATGACGTGACCGTGAATTCAAGTTTTGATAAAAAAAAATCACAAAACAACCGTCGGTTTTATGTTTCCAATAGTTTGCAAGTCTCCGTTTTACTTAGCAACCAGGATTCATTAAATGTTATATGTCAATTTTACTTCGGTTAGAGAAATATCGTTTGTGACACGGAAGCCTCCTAAAGAGTCTTTCAGACACTAAACAGGATTCCGTGACAGCAAATCAACTTGATTACGTCCCAGACGTTAAGGATCACTAATTTGGCAGAGGAAACTTTACATTTCTTCTTGTAGATGACATCTATGAAACGTATGGCCTCAAATCAAATTTAATTCCACTATGTGTTTTACTCAAGGATGTCTATTCAAGAATTTTGATCGAAATAAACATTGTATGATCGCTAAACGCTCCGCAATTACCATGCACACACCGTTCGTCCATAGTGTTCACACACTGCACATCGTGTAACGTTGTGCGATCCCACAAATGTATTTTAAACAACTTCTTCGTATATAAAACCACATTTTAGTAACTCTACAAATAGTCAACACAAGTAATTTTTGCGTACAGTGTCCTTTCGCAAAGACCAATAATGAACTTATAACTAACAAGGAAAAGCCTTGCTTCATTTAGGTCAAAATAAGAGAATATTGAGATGTCAACAAAACTCAGTAATTCGAAATCAAATCGATAAAACTGTGGCATAGCATGGACAAAAGTAACGATTTAAATGATAAAACTGTGGCATAGCATTTACAAAAGTAAATATTTAAATGATAAAACGGTGGCACAGCATGGACAAAGATAAAGATTTAAATGATAAAACTGTGGCATAGCATGGACAAGGGTAAAGATTTACATGATAAAACTGTGTCATATCATGGAAAAAGGTAAATATTTAAATGATAAAACGTTGGCATAGCATGGGCAAAGGTTAAGATGTAAATGATAACACTTTGGCATAGCATGGGAAAAGGTTAAGATTTAAATGATAAAACTGTGGCATAGCATGGGCAAATGTTAAGATGTAAATGATAAAACTGTGGCATAGCATGGACAAAGGTTAAGATTTAAATGATAACACTGTGGCGTAGCATGGACAAAGATTAAGATTTAAATGATAAAACTGTGGAACAGCATGGACAAAGGTAACGATTTAAATGATAAAACTGTGGCATAGCATGGACAAAGGTTAAGATTTAAATGATAACACTGTGGCGTAGCATGGGCAAAGGTAACGATTTAAATGATAAAACTGTGGCATAGCATGGACAAAGGTTAAGATTTAAATGATAACACTGTGGCGTAGCATGGACAAAGGTAACGATTTAAATGATAAAACTGTGGCATAGCATGGACAAAGGTAAAGAGTTAAATGATAAAACTTTGACATAGCGTGGAAAAAGATAAAGATTGAAATGTAATCCCTTGATCAAGAACAGAAAATAGGATCGGGTATTCTGGAAGTAGGGTTTTGACAAAAAAAATGCCTAAATGATCGATAGTCACACCACCCATTTTAAAAAAATCGGTCAGCTATCGATATCTATTACGACAGTTTTGATATTTGGACCAAGCTCTTGCATACCAAATAAACTTAATTAATATAAATCGAAAATATATAATGGAAACACTATGTAACTACAAAGGAAGAGAAAAGACATGGTCGGAAATTCAAAATCGTCTAGCTTAGACGAGAGGGCCCAGGCTCCAAAATCTGTACCGTTTGTTCCACCAATTCAGGTTTTAGATAGACATGAACATTGTTCACATTTGTCTTACCCAGTCAGGTTTTAGATAGGTATGAAATCTGCTCACATTTGTCCTACCCAATCGGGTTTATGATAGGTAGGAAATGTTTTTTTTTTCTTTCTACCAATCTCGCTTTTAGATAGTTATGAGATATATTAAAATTTGTCATACCATTCAGGTTTGAGATAGGTATGAAATTTGGAATGGTCTAACAATAATGCATTAATGACAGTATTAACGGGAAACAACCAACACATCAGCGGTGAAGATTCTGCTCAAATAATGCAAGAAAGAAGTTTCTTTTATATATCATGACAAAAACGTGATGTGCCGTAATTGGAACCCTGCATCAATCAGGGTGAAGATGTTGATAATATTTCATTGAGCAATATGAAGTTTGCTTCTGTGTACTTCCACAATTTTTTGGCTCATGGAAATTCATGAAATTATTGCCAAGTGTATAAAGAAATGTAACTCCTCTTTTAATTCTTTTTAATGATCGAATCATCCATATATTCTTTTTGCCAGTTTAAATTAAACAGCAGGTCGTAACCTTAGTCCCTATAACAAGCAGTCGTAAATGGGGCTGACGGAAGTGACTATACTGTCCGTTATCTCATAATACACCTACATACCCGATTTGAGCGAAATCAGTAAATATCTACAATATCTAAATGCGACCGATCTGCTTTGGCAGCCACCTCGGATGAATAGCTTCAAAAAGTTTTCTGTATATTTTACGCAAGCCCACCAATGCTCATTGAATGTTTCATTGGAATACGAAATGCAGTTTCTGAGAAAACGCAATGACAAAATAAAAAAGTAGAAGAAACGAGGTAAAACCACAACTCCTAAAATTTCGTTTACTTACGTCATATTTAGTGCTATGACCATATAAGGACAAGTCGGGTTTTGGTGACGGATGCAAGCCGTAGGACACTGATAAAAACCACCGATTTGCAACTACCTTCCAACGTAGTCCTCGAACTCGCGACCGAGTGGTGAAGGGCTAGTTATCGTAGATAGTCAGACAAAAGAATCAGATTTTGAAGTTTGAAAAACATTAGCAATCTACTGAACACAATTACTGACGATAACTACAGTTATTGCTAAGCTATGATTATCCTGTTTTTAGAATAAGTAATTGATTTATGGCAACAAAACCTCAACGATGATCGCATCCTCAAATTTTAGAATTATATAAGCTGACCTAATCGAAAATATTATTAATCAAAGATCGGCTATGCGACAAATGTGTTTATCAGGAGGCATAGAGTTTTTCATGACAAAATACAAGTCAGACACCATAGTCGGCTGATACAATCTTATCCTGAGACATATTGATTTAAACATCAGACTGACTTCGAAAGGTCGGCAGTAAATCAATTGAGGATGTAGAGTGTAGCTAAGACGTTGCCAAACACCATACCCCTTCCGCACACGTCACGAGTATAATTGGGGTAAAGATACAGGGTATACAGATAGGTTCGTTTTTCTGAAGTGTGGTTAGGGTAAGGGTTAGGGATAGTCTGTGATGATGCTATATTATCTACTATTTATTATCTAGATAGGACATGGTTAACTATGACTGTGGTATTCTGTACATGTGTACTAATACAGACTCTGTGTTGTTTTATAATTGTTGTAGCTTTGTTGTAAATAGTGTTCATTTTATCATGCTTGACCATATATAAGATGAGTCTTTGACTCAATATGTCATCAAGTTGAAATAAAGACTTTTATTATTATTATTATTTTAAAGTGCTGGCATATTTCCTTCATTGACAACATAACTATTGTTCTAGAATAAGTTAAACTATAATGTTTAAAACAAACAACAATGTTATGCATAGGCGTACCACAACCAAACGTATATTTAAAACATAAAATTTGATCTTGTTTCAACGAATTATCTCCAAATGTATTTGATAAAGACTTAACGACCAGTGGGAAGTTACGTCTGATAGTTCAAGCTTATTTTATTTCAGAGAAAAAAAAACACAACAAAAAAACTGATTATCGGGTTTATATCTCGCTAAATGTCTGCCGGTCATGACTTTAGCGAAGCTATAAGTAATATTGATGTTGATCGCCAGTAAAACGACTTTGTATTTTATGTTAATGTTGTTTAACCCCATTATATCCCAAGGGAAAATCAGCAGAGCGTATTAACGTCTAGAAAGTAACAACACTTATGACAAATGAGCATCCTGTCTGTGACATTGACATGTTCCTGTTTAATAGACATCGATATTTCAGCGCTTCCTTATATCCACTTAGTGTTCAGGAAGCCGTGTAAAACTACCGCAATACTGTTTTGGTGTTTTAACAAAAATATTAAGGAAATACAGTAAAACTATATATAAGAGTGTGGTAGCAAAAAGGTAACAAGTTAATCTGAAAAAAGCAAACGAAAGAGAACAAAAACAACTTTTCGCTACATTTTACTTTTACAAAAACAGACTAAATCAACAAAGAATGGCAAGGAATAGCAAAAGCATGTGTTAATTCAACTACATGGCAATATTAATGTACTCAAATAGAACAACAAAAGCATGTGTTGATTCAATTACATGGCAATATAAATGTACTCAAAAAGAAGAACAAAAGCATGTGTTGATTCAATGGCAAATATTAATGTACTCAAATAGAAAAACAAAAGCATGTGTTGATTCAATTACATGGCAATATTAATGTACTCAAATAGAAAAACAAAAACATGTGTTGATTCAATTACATGGCAATATCAATGTACTCTAATAGAAAAACAAAACGAAAAATGTTAACAAATTGTATCAAGTCGTAATTGTACACATGACAAACTGTTCGCAATGTTCCACATGACAAACCAGTCGTAATGTTACACATGTAACAACAGTCATAGTGTTACTCGTTAAACAACAGTCGTAATGTGACACATGACAAACCAGTCGTAATGTTACACATTGCAAACCAGTCGTATTGTTACTCGTTAAACAACAGTCGTAATGTTACACATGACAAACCAGTCGTATTGTTACTCGTTAAACAACAGTCCTAATGTTACACATGACAAACCAGTCGTAATGTTACACATGTAACAACAGTCATATTGTTACTCGTTAAACAACAGTCCTAATTTTACACATGACAAACCAGTCGTACTGTTACTCGTGAAACAACAGTCATAGTGTTACTCGTTAAACAACATTCCTAATGTTACACATGACAAACCAGTCGTAATGTTACACATGTAACAACAGTCGTATTGTTACTCGTTAAACAACAGTCCTAATTTTACACATGACAAACCAGTCGTAATGTTACTCGTGAAACAACGGTCATATTGTTACTCGTTAAACAACATTCCTAATGTTA
>NW_018403410.1:44065-46177 GCF_002113885.1 Mizuhopecten yessoensis | reverse complement strand
TACTCGTTAAACAACAGTCCTAATATTACACATGACAAACCAGTCGTAATTTTACACATGTTACAACAGTCGTATTGTTACTCGTTAAATAACAGTCCTAATGTTACATATGACAAACCAGTCGTAATTTTACACATGTTACAACAGTCATATTGTTACTCGTTAAATAACAGTCCTAATTTTACACATGACAAACCAGTCGTATTGTTATTCGTGAAACAACGGTCATAGTGTTACTCGTTAAATAACAGTCCTAATGTTACACATGACAAACCAGTCGTTTTGTTACTCGTGAAACAACTGCGACATGTAACAACATTCTTATTGTTACTCGTGAACTCCATGATTATATATTATGGTGACAATGTACAGTAGCGTACAGTGGCCATGTGTGATATTTTTGTACAATGAATAACCCCTGTAATATTACATGCATCAAAATTTAAAAACAAATACGCACTTAAATTGCCATACACTTGATGAATTAACCTTGTTTTTTCAGGAACACAAGAAAGGGATATCACAAATCTGATGTCATCAGTAGCACTTGGATGAGAGTGTACATGTTTTGTCGTGGTAATTCGGAACATTAGAATGTTATATTGCACGTCTAGTGCCAGCAGCAGCACCTGGTGTACATGTCTTTTGTCATCATGAACACCACATTGGGTGTCTACACATCGTATGTCCTCAGTAGAATCTCTGTATCAAGAATATGTTGTTACAAATATAAATTTATTTAGGATTTTACAACCATGTTACAAGTGTCGCGTTAAAAGCATAGATCAGTGTTAATGTTCAAACCGTTGGACTGTAAAACATAAAACGTAGATTTATTTTTTACTTACATATTTTAAAGTTTTATGACGCTCATAGTAGAGGTAGGTAACCATATTTTTAGAAGATGTCATCAACTTCTATACTACCTTATGTTGAACTTGACAGCATTATTGTTACATGTCATCAACTTCTATGCTACCTAATGTTGAACTTGACAGCGTTATTGTAACATGCCATCAACTTCTATGCTACCTAAGGTGGAACGTGGCAGCACTATTGGAACATGTCATCAACTTCCATGCTACCTAAGGTGGAACTTGGCAGCACTATTGGAACATGTCATCATCTTCTATGCTACCTAAGGTGGAACTTGACAGCACTAATGAAACATGTCATCAGCTTCTATGCTACCTAAGGTGGAGGCAACACTATTGGAACATGTCATCAACTTCTATGCTACCTAATGTTGAACTTGGCAGCACTATTGGAACATGTCATTAACTTCTATGCTTGCTAAGGTGGAACTTGGCAGCACTATTGGAACATGTCATCATCTTCTATGCTACCTAAGGTGGAACTTGGCAGCACTATTGGAACATGTCATCAACTTCTATGCTACATAAGGTAGAACTTGGCAGCACTATTGGAACATGTCATCAACTTCTATGCTACCTAAGGTGGAGGCAACACTATTGGAACATGTCATCAACTTCTATGCTANACTATTGGAACATGTCATCAACTTCTATGCTACCTAAGGTGGAACTTGGCAGCACTATTGGAACATTTTATCAAATTCTATGCTACTTAAGGTTGAGGCAGCATAATTGGAACATGTCATCAACTTCTATGCTACTTAAGGTTGAGATAGCACTATTGGAACATGTCATCAACTTCTATGCTACCTAAGGTGGAATTTGGCAGGACTATTGGAACATGTCATCAACTTCTATGCTACCTATGGTTGAGGCAGTACTATTGTAACATGCCATCAACTTCTATGCTACCTAAGGTGGGACTTGGCAGCATTATTTTAACTTGCCATCAACTTTTATCTATACTACCTCCGGTGGTTGCATCACTATTGGCACATGTCATCAACTTCTATGCTACCTAAGGTTGAACTTGGAGGCATTATAGTAACATGCCATCAACTTCTATGCTACCTATGGTTGAGGCAGTACTATTGTAACATGCCATCAACTTCTATGCTACCTAAGGTGGAAGCAGCACTATTGTAACATGCCATCAGCTTCTATGCTACCTAAGGTGGAATTTGGCAGCATTATTGTAACATGCCATCGACATCTATGCTACTCAAGGTGGAGGCAT
>NW_018403410.1:43811-43885 GCF_002113885.1 Mizuhopecten yessoensis | reverse complement strand
ATTGTAACATGCCATACAATTCGATACTACCTAAGGTGGAGGCACGATTATTGTAACATGTCAACAACTTCTAC
>NW_018403410.1:38540-39278 GCF_002113885.1 Mizuhopecten yessoensis | reverse complement strand
ACATGTCATCAACTTCTATGCTACCTAAGGTGGAACTTGGCAGCAGTATTGAAACAGGTCATCAACTTCTATGCTACCTAAGGTGGAGGCAGCACTTTGGGAACATATCATCAACTTCTATGCTAGCTATGGTGGAAGCAGCAATATGGGAAAGTGTCATCAACTTCTATGCTACTTAAGTTGGAGGCAGAACTATTGGAACATGTCATCAACTTCTATGCTAACTAAGGTGGAGGCATCACTATTGTAACATGTCATCAACTTCTACGCTACCGAAGGTGGGACTTGGCAGCATTATTGTAACATGCCATCCACTTCTATCTATACTACCTCAGGTGGTTGCAGCACTATTGGAACATGTCATCAACTTCTATGCTACCTAAGGCTGAACTTGGAAGTATTATTGTAACGTGCCATCAATTTCTATGCTACCTAAGGTTGAGGCAGCATTATCGTGACATGCCATCAATTTCTATGCTACTTAAGGTGGAGGCAGCACTTTTGTAACATGCCATCAACTTCTAAACTACCTAAGGTGGATCTTGGCAGCATTATTGTAACATGCCATACAATTCGATACTACTTAAGGTGGAGGCACCATTATTGTAACATGTCAACAACTTCTACGCTACCTAAGGTGGAGGCAGCACTATTGTAACATGTCATAAACATCTATGCTACCTAAGGTGGAGGCATCACTTTATTAACATGCCATCAACTTCTATGCTACCTAAGGTT